>NC_092226.1:74472790-74495290 GCF_036320965.1 Panulirus ornatus | reverse complement strand
TCTCTCTCTCTCTCTCTCTCTCTCTCTCTCTCTCTCTCTCTCTCTCTCTCTCTCTCTCTCTCTCTCTCTCTCTCTCTCTCTCTCTCTCTCTCTCTCTCTCTAGCTTCTGTTATGGCAGGATTGTCATGTCTGTCATGAATACCATAGACCACAAGCCCCAGCTTAGGCCATGTGAGGGGGGGGAGGGGGCTATCCAGTCGTTAGCTTAACTTACACCAAGTTCCCCTTGAGGTGTCCATGGCTGGGGAGAGTCATTCCTCTCTAATGGCCCTGTTAGCCAATTAAGGAATGGTTCTCTACCCTTCCGTAACACTATCCTTGTCTTACTTCATCGTTAACACCAGTTCCCTCCCACAATGGTCCATTCATCCTCACAATGCTTCTTTTTCTCTGCTAAAATCCCTGAAGTAAGTCTTGACTGTTGTCTCCCACTACGAACTTTACCTTTTCTAACTGTTTCAACTACATGCAGTCCTGGAGGATATATAAGCTCGTCATCGGCTGCTAGAGACAGAAAAATAGATAGATGGATGGAGAGAAAGAAAGATAGAGAGAGAGAGAGAGAGAGAGAGAGAGAGAGAGAGAGAGAGAGAGAGAGAGAGAGAGAGAGAGAGAGAGAGAGAGAGAGAGAGAGAGAGAGAGAGAGAGAGAGAGAGAGAGAGAGAGAGAGAGAGAGAGAGAGAGAGAGAGAGAGAGAGAGAGAGAGAGAGAGAGAGAGAGAGAGAGGTGAGCTAGTGTGATTACTTCAAGTACATGACCACCACTCGATGGAGAGCGAGGCATCAACAGGACGTGTGTCGAGCACCGTCGCTACACACAACACCACCGCTGCCTCTCTCTCTCTCTCTCTCTCTCTCTCTCTCTCTCTCTCTCTCTCTCTCTCTCTCTCTCTCTCTCTCTACACACACACACACACACACACATACACACACTTCAATCGCCCCTCCTCCATTCCACACACACACACACATACACACCGCCAGGAACACTGAGGAGCGTCTCCCTCAATACAGGACAATGGTAGATCCTTGAGGATCACTGAACAGGTCACAACCAGTGGTCCAGCCTCCCTCACATTCCCCCCCTCACAGCACGACGAGTGGTGGTCGCCTCCCACACAGCGAGCGACCGCTACTCAAACAATCCCCCTCACCTGTTGGCACAAGAGGACTCGTGTGGCCAACAAGAGTAGCATCTGTAGCTCCCCTCACACTCTCAGTCGCTGAGGTCTGGTGGCTCAGTCGCTGAGGTCGTCAGGTGGATAAGTCGCTGAGGTCAGGTGGCTTAGACGCTGAGGAAGGTACTGGCGTCCTGTGAAGTCATGGGGGTCTTCCTATACACCCCCCACCCCAAGTGCTGAGGCAGGGGCGAGCGAAGGCCACGCAAGTCGGCCACCTGCCAGATGGAACCCGGTTGATGGGTTAGTCTCTGGCTGCCAGGTGGAAATTAAGCTCATGTAAGTCATGCGCATGACGCATGGTAGGTAATGGTTGTGAGAGAGTGCGGCCTTCTATGTCTTTTCCTGCCGCTACTTCGCTCACACGGGAAACAGAGAGCAAGTATAAAAAAGTATATATATATATATATCGGAAGGAATACAATATGTTTAACACTATTGTCTAATAATGATTTTTTTTGCCCATGACTGATTCATAAAACAATGGTTTTAATTATGAATAATTTAAACATTTGGAACAAAAATGGACAAAACCTATTTAACAGTAATTCAAAAATGAAAGTGGCTTCGTGTGGAAGCAATAAAAAAGATAACGTTTCATTAACGAGCGAAAAAATATATCATATATGATGTTCGTACGTTCCTCCCCAGCCTATTATCCCCAGCCAAACCTCTCCCCACCAAGCCTCTCCTCAACAGGCCTCTCCCCTCCAAACCTCTCCCCACCAAGCCTCTCCCCACCAAGCCTCTCTCCACCAAGCTTCTCCCCACCAAGCCTCTCCCCAACAAGCCTCTCCCCAACAAGCCTCTCCCCAACAAGCCTCTCCCCAACAAGCCTCTCCCCAACAAGCCTCTCTCCCCAACAAGCCTCTCCCCAACAAGCTTCTCCCCAACAAGCCTCTCCCCAACAAGCCTCTCTCCCCACCAAGCCTCTCTCCACCAAGCTTCTCCCCACCAAGCCTCTCCCCAACAAGCCTCTCCCCAACAAGCCTCTCTCCCCAACAAGCCTCTCCCCAACAAGCTTCTCCCCAACAAGCCTCTCCCCACCAAGCCTCTCTCCACCAAGCCTCTCTCCACCAAGCTTCTCCCCACCAAGCCTCTCCCCAACAAGCCTCTCCCCAACAAGCCTCTCCCCAACAAGCCTCTCTCCCCAACAAGCCTCTCCCCAACAAGCTTCTCCCCAACAAGCCTCTCCCCAACAAGCCTCTCTCCCCACCAAGCCTCTCTCCACCAAGCTTCTCCCCACCAAGCCTCTCCCCAACAAGCCTCTCCCCACCAAGCCTCTCCCCAACAAGCCTCTCCCCAACAAGCCTCTCCCCAACAAGCCTCTCCCCAACAAGCCTCTCTCCCCACCAAGCCTCTCCCCAACAAGCTTCTCCCCAACAAGCCTCTCCCCAACAAGCCTCTCTCCCCACCAAGCCTCTCTCCACCAAGCTTCTCCCCACCAAGCCTCTCCCCAACAAGCCTCTCCCCAACAAGCCTCTCTCCCCAACAAGCCTCTCCCCAACAAGCTTCTCCCCAACAAGCCTCTCCCCACCAAGCCTCTCTCCACCAAGCCTCTCTCCACCAAGCTTCTCCCCACCAAGCCTCTCCCCAACAAGCCTCTCCCCAACAAGCCTCTCCCCAACAAGCCTCTCTCCCCAACAAGCCTCTCCCCAACAAGCTTCTCCCCAACAAGCCTCTCCCCAACAAGCCTCTCTCCCCACCAAGCCTCTCTCCACCAAGCTTCTCCCCACCAAGCCTCTCCCCACCAAGCTTCTCCCCACCAAGCTTCTCCCCACCAAGCTTCTCCCCACCAAGCTTCTCCCCACCAAGCCTCTCCCCAACAAGCCTCTCCCCAACAAGCCTCTCCCCAACAAGCCTCTCCCCAACAAGCCTCTCTCCCCACCAAGCTTCTCCCCACCAAGCTTCTCCCCACCAAGCCTCTCTCCACCAAGCTTCTCCCCACCAAGCTTCTCCCCACCAAGCTTCTCCCCACCAAGCCTCTCCCCAACAAGCCTCTCCCCAACAAGCCTCTCCCCAACAAGCCTCTCCCCACCAAGCCTCTCCCCAACAAGCCTCTCCCCAACAAGCCTCTCCCCAACAAGCCTCTCCCCAACAAGCCTCTCCCCACCAAGCTTCTCCCCACCAAGCTTCTCCCCACCAAGCCTCTCTCCACCAAGCTTCTCCCCACCAAGCCTCTCCCCAACAAGCCTCTCCCCAACAAGCCTCTCCCCAACAAGCCTCTCTCCCCACCAAGCCTCTCCCCACCAAGCTTCTCCCCAACAAGCCTCTCCCCAACAAGCCTCTCTCCCCACCAAGCCTCTCTCCACCAAGCTTCTCCCCACCAAGCCTCTCCCCAACAAGCCTCTCCCCAACAAGCCTCTCTCCCCAACAAGCCTCTCCCCAACAAGCTTCTCCCCAACAAGCCTCTCCCCACCAAGCCTCTCTCCACCAAGCCTCTCTCCACCAAGCTTCTCCCCACCAAGCTTCTCCCCAACAAGCCTCTCCCCAACAAGCCTCTCTCCCCAACAAGCCTCTCCCCAACAAGCCTCTCCCCAACAAGCCTCTCCCCACCAAGCCTCTCCCCAACAAGCTTCTCCCCACCAAGCCTGACCCATATCTTCAGTGTAAGGTTCCGGCTCATGAAAAAAAGATCAACTCATAAGGTTGACAGAGCAATAGCAGAGGTAGGTAAGGCCTTCCCTAGAAAGGTGTGCGAATATTATAAACATTTCTGACGTATGACCTGGGATGACCTGGGATGAACTGGGGTGATCTGGAATGACCTGGGATGACATAGAATGACCTAGAGTGATCTAGGATGGCCTGGGATGACCTGAATAGCCCATATGATCAGGAGCAACAGCACAATGCCCTCCCTTAAGCTCGGAAGTCGCCAGACTGTCAAGGTCAGGTGGCCACTCACCCCACCTCAGAGTGGGTCGATGGGTGATTACTGGGCAGACATGACACACTGGGAGGTTAATGTTGTCCCTGGGGTGATGGGCAGGAACGACGAGTGGGGAGAATAAAGCGATCGTGACGAGGTTATGGCTCCTGGCGTTACAGAGGTCGAGTTTTCATTCGACTGTCGTGTTATGTGCGGAGGAAAAGTAAGAGAACTTTGTCATCCAGGAAAAAATGTCTTAAGATCAGGTTATCTACGTTACTGGTTGGTGTCTCTTGTAGCGGAGGATACAACACTAAGTTGGGCTGGACAGTTTGTATAGAGATTCCCGCACAGATTTAAAGACTTTCTATTTCACACAAAAACGTCCTCCTGGTTCTTTACAAAGATTCCATCACCGATTTAAAAGACTTTCCTTCCACACAGACGTCTGTCGCTTCTTTTTCGTCTTCTTAAAACCCTGTCCAAACTCTTGAGATGCCTCGTCCACAGTAATGGCGGATGTGACGAGGGAAGAAAACAAAAATAAAAGACACATCAACTAACTTCCTCCTGACTATGAAATTTACCGTCACATCCTTCAGCGTTCAACCTCAACTTCTGGAAACTATTGTGGTCGATCCATTAGAGTAGTATACACCGTGGAGGACAGAGCCGTCCACACACAGCCCCTCTCTGAGGTAAACCCAGGCGAACGAGTTTTCTTTAAACGATTAAACCAAAGCTCTGAGAAATTCGGGTTCGTCTCAGTGTTTCGAACGCGCATTCCTACGGACCGATTGAAAGGATTCACAACACAGAAGGATTTTCAAGGTTTTCCAGGATGCCTTCAATACAACATTCTGATGTCTAAGATATCATTGTGTCTCGGATATAAAGAGTAATCATCTTAACCAATTTATAAACTTTCTTTGCCATGAAGCAACGAAGATCATCTAGATATCTCCAGCAAAAGAACTTCTCCTCTCTTTTTTCTGAACATGTCTACAGAACAGAAATTTTCCTTTACATCTGGGTTTCTCGTCGTAGACAGACCTATTCTCTTGTCTATAACTCTGGCAGACCAAAAGGTCTACACTCTTTCCTACAAATGTCTCACAGGGAGGTGGTCTTCCTCCTTGCCTATCAATGCTCCACAGATCAAAGGCCTTATCTCTTGCATACGAACATCCTACAAACAAAAGCCTTGTTCATTTGTCTATAAATGTCCTTCCCACACACACACATAGAGGTTCAACTTCCCTGCTTACAAATGCTTCACAAACAGAGTCGACTTCCCACTTGCCTACAAATGTCACTTGTGGCACTCGTGCACCTACCCAAGTCGGTAGCTGGTTTCCTGAACATGACAGTGATGCATTACCCATGCTTAAGTCTCAAGGAAGGTTGACAAGTCTCGACTAGCGAATGTAGTCCTACTGTGTGTAGGTGACACCGGAATCAAATCTCTTTTCTTATGTTGTCTCCTCCTCCTCCTCCTCCTCCTCCTCCTCCTCCTCCTCCTCCTCCTTCTCCTCCTCCTCCTTCTTCTTCTTCCTCTTCTTCTTCCTTTTATCTCTGTTTGCCGTGAGGTTTTCTTTGTCACCGAAGGATGAAAAGCATAAAGCGCCGTTTCGTCTACGTGGTCCGTGAGGGAAGGCCAAGCTGGAGGTCCACTCTCATTCGCTCACCAGAATTGGCTGCTAGACTTTCTGTTGACGCCTCCGTCGTGTACAGTGGAGGAAGAGATGCCTAAGGGGCGTATGAAGGATGATGGCCTTCGGGTGTTGTAGAATGAAGAGTTGTGGAGTGTGAGGAGCTTGGGTGAGGTGGTGAGGGGAAATAGAGGAGCAGTGGTGATGACGGTCGGTAGGAGGGAGGGAGGGAGACGGGTGTGGTGGCATGAGAGCATTCGTGGGGAGGAAGTGGTGACTTTGGAAGCAATGATGTTCATGGTGAAGGAAGAGGGGAGATAAACTACGGTTTGGGAGGAAAGGAGATTAGAGGTGATAACTTCACGATGGGGTGATAGGGGGAAGGGAAGGAGGCACTGGGGAGTGATAATAACGGGAGACTATGGCCACTAATGAGCTGGGGGAGCGACAACTGCCGCCGCGCTCTGTTACTCTCCCTACAACAGGGCGAGCGTGAGGGAGAAGGGAGAGAACCAGAGATATGGCTTACTCTCCCTGCGGCAGGTAAAGCTTGGGAAGAGAGGGAGGGTGGAAGTGAGGGAGGGAGGGAGTCATGGTGCATACGGATGGCGTGTTAAGGTCAGGGGTGATGGGGAGGAACAATTTATGGGGTGATATGAATGGGTCGAGGTCGTCAGTATTAAACACGGAAGGTTCATGAGGGGAGAAAAGATGTTTAATGAATATATACATTACACTACAGACGTAGTGAGGATGATACCCCATCACATGCAATTCAGGAGATCAGGATCAGAGTAATCCAGTGAGAGGATATTCGATCCTGCCCTAACCCAAGCAGAACCTCTCTCTAAATCTAGGTTTCATTTGAATTTTTCATCAACGTATGATACCATTAACCCCACACTCAGGGTGGAGGGTGAGGTGATGTCTGAACAAGAATGAACTGGTGTGTTAGTAAATGTTTAAAGTGTTAAGTGGATTAGGGGAATCCTATGAGTGATTCTGTGTACATAAGTGACTGACTTTTCTCAAAACTTCCGACAGTACAGTAAGTGTTCGTTGTCATTACAGTTGTTACAACTGTCAGTAACATAACACAACCCTCCCCCCCCATAATTTCCCTTGTTACACCTGTCACGATGTGTCCTCCCACCCCCCCCCCCTCCTCCAGCCACACCTGACTGCTCACCATAAAGTTGGGTGTTTATCACTTTGTTATTCACATAAATAGATAAGTAACCCATCCGCCCCTACCTTCCTTCCCGTTTTCTGTGGGCGATTCATCTCTCTCAGGCCTTGAAGTAGAGCATAGAGCTCATAGAGGATGCAGTTGCTGTCTATTCTCCTGGGGCTCTATCTAGGGGTGCTCTACAACCTTGTTTGGAGGGCTTTAAGTTTTGGTAGCTCAGCATCATTACTGCTGGGGCTCTAAGACGTAACGAGGGCCATTTTCTGCATGGGTCATGGTAGCAGTGCTATGGCACCATCATAGCAACAATGTTATGGCACCATGGTTTAATCTAAGGCCATGGAAGCAATGCTATGGCACCATGGCTCCCGTTTTCATCTTATCTATAAAGCTATAAATACTGTATTTCTTCTCTACCTTCTTCATCTGTTTTAACAAAGTGACACAGTCGTGATTAAGAACAGTTTGGACTAAGTGGCTAATGTCGGCCTCTTTACCTCCGGGGAAATTGACATGACATTTAATTAGGAAAGCTAATTACAATGAGCCTCCTGCGAGTATAGTGTTTTCTATAAAATTGTAAAGAAAACGTAATTTACTGCCACTCTGGGTCAAGACAGTGCTAACTGCGTAAAAAAGAAAGTTATTAGGTCGTTTTTCTGTGTGAACTTCATAGAGGGTGGGCCTACAAGACATGTGAGAATTTCTTGATGTGTTAAACTCCCTGGCTGAGAATGAATCATATTCAAGTTAGTATAATGCTTGCGTGTGTGTGTGTGTGTGTGTGTGTGTGTGTGTGTGTGTGTGTGTGTGTGTGTGTGTGTGTGTGTGCGTGTGAGCTTGTTAGTTAAAGGTCATTTGGTAATGTTGTTCTGGGTTAATGACATGTTTACTGTGTAGCCTTGAATTTACGTGGGTTTTGTTCACAAAGTTTACTGACGTGTTGACAGGTCTTCGCTTAAATCTGAATAGTTTACAGACGTGTTAATGGTTTCCTCTTCACTGAGGTTTACAGAGTTTACACACGTGTTAATGGCTCCCTCCTCACTGAGACTTACAGAGTTTACACACGTGGAAATTCATATCACTTTAATACATATTATTCATGGACTTGTTTACAAAGGATACTTGTCACCTGGTTTACTGTCCTATTTCGACCTAAGTAAACTAGAAATTTAGGATATAACCTCGGCATAGACCATCCGGTCTCCCGCTACCTAGCTTTTCCTTGTGTTCATGTACTTCATCACAGACCATCAGGTTCTATGGTCTATGGCTTTTCTATATACTTCGTCAAAGACCATCAGGTCCTCTGGCACATAGGTTTCCCCGTGCACTTCGTCACAGACCATCAGGTCCTCTCGTATATGGATTTCTTATATACTTCGTCAAAGACCATCAGGTGCTCTGGTACATGGGTCTTCCTCTTGTACTCCGTCACAGACCATCAGGTCTTCTTGTATACCCGGCTTTCCCTATATGCTATTTGGAATCCATGGTCTGCAAGACACACCTGAGGGTCAACAGAGTAGACCATTTCTCCTTTACAGACCATGAGATGAAATAGCGAGGCCAGACACCTCGCCTCTCATGATTCTCAATATGTTTTTTTTACATTTCACAGTTACGAGAGACGATGTTCAGACGAGACAGGGGACCAGAGAGACGAGAGATGGTGCTCAGACGAGACGTAGGTAGAACCAATAGGCAGCTGTAGTGAATAGAGAAGACGGTAGAGCTACCAATTGGATGTAGGAGATACAGTAGGCCATATCACTAACAAGCTGCTGTAGGGAATACAGTGAGATGTATTTCAAAAACAAGTCACTGTAAGAAATACAATAGGATGTATCAACAACAAACATTCTATAGGATATACAACAGGATGTATTGCTAACAACTAGGTATAGGGGATATGATATATATAATACAATACCCTACAAGTACTTGTAGCAGATAAAATCTAGGATCCAACTCCACGTTTTCTATGCCTGAATTAACCCTCTTAATTGATCTGAAATCCAGCTCTTATACTCCACTTCAAACCCCATATATTTTTCCTAATTCCCAGGATAATTGCATCCCTCGAAAGTCCTATTCACCGTTTTCAAATGGAAAGAAGTTTTACATTTTTCCCCCCCAGTATGATTGGCAATGAAGCCACAATAACAGCGGGTTTAACTGCGTAAAAGGACACATTAAATGCGAAATTCATTGCCGTGGAAAAAAAAAAAAGAATGGTCGCTGGCGGAAATGTGCGTCAGAAAAATGTTGCAAGGCATCGTTGTGGAGGCATAGGGGCCTAGCACTTTAATCATTCTCGCGGGAAAATGGCTTTTGAGATAAAAAAAAAAAAGAAAAACACTAAAAAGCGCTAAGGTAAGTGGGATCCACTGGTAACGAACCAATGTCATCTACAACCTTAGCTGGAGAGTCTTCATAGCCAGTGATGATGACTGCGTCAAGGAGGGAGAGAGAGAGAGAGAGAAAGAGAGAGAGAGAGAGAGAGAAAGAGAGAGAGAGAGAGAGAGGGGCAGGCGGGAATAAAGCCAAACAGAGATTATCATTTCCTCAAACATAATATGACGGACTGGGAGCCAACCTTACACCTGCGCCCTGCCAAGGAAGAGGAGGTGAGAGTGGCAATATATATTCAAGGAGGAGTGCAGTGAGAGGCTGGGGAGAGTGCAGGGAGAGGCTGGGGAGAGTGCAGTGAGAGGCCGGGGAGAGTGGCAGGCAGACACTGGTTGTGTGGAGGATTAGGCAGAGCCAAGGGTCATGGGCTGAGGAACACGTCCTTCAACCACACACCCTTGCAAGGGAGGAAGGGAGGGAGGGACTCTCTCTCTCAGGGCTCCCTACCTCTCCCTCTGTCTCTCTATCCGTCTCTCTCTCTCTCTCTCTCTCTCTCTCTCTCTCTCTCTCTCTCTCTCTCTCTCTCTCTCTCTCTCTCTCTCTCTCTCTCTCTCTCTCTATATATATATATATATATATATATATATATATATATATATATATATATATATAGAGAGAGAGAGAGAGAGAGAGAGAGAGAGAGAGAGAGAGAGAATCATTGAATCTAAATTTGCTTTTTCGTTCATCCAGCGTCGATGATTCGCCCAAATATCAAAATCACATCATGAATCTCTCCCTTCCCCCCCCCCCACTATAATAGTCCTGATTCACATTACTGTTTGCCTCCTGTTTATGATATAATACCTGTCAACAGGCTTCCTGTAACCCTCCGTTATCAACGGCATCCTTATGTACTCTGGAGCTGATCAAGAAACATCCACCAACAGATTTATTTTCACAGTTTCGGATCTGGCATCTCCCATCCACTTTTCCAATCTCTTTGAGTCTTTGATTTGCGATATTCCCTCCACCACCAGAACCACATATTGTTTCCTGTACACTTCATCATGATTTTACGTGTGCCAGAGCCATGTTCGTCTTTGCATCTCCCTACCTCCTTCCTCGGTACCTCCACTATACCTTCAATTGCATCTAACGTTCCGTCTCATAGAATCAAATGCTTTTAATTGGGAGTCAGTCTGAGCCACTTGCAACTTGCCTTCCCATTGTTCTCCCCGGGGTCGTTACCTCCCCATACCCTCTCGTATACAATAACCCCCACAAAACAAAACCTTCACACAACCGTCCTCACTATTGTTTCTGTGCCATTGTGTTTTCCAGAGCGTCTACGGAAGACGCTACTTGGGGAGGTGTTGGAGGGGGTTTCGAACAAGGGTGACTGGAGTTAATGTGGCTGGCCTTTTCTTCCTTATTGGCTGTGACAACGGTGTCAACAGGAGTTTGCTGTAGCTTGTAGAGTTCATTCACCCACATGGATGGCGCGTCGGTTGATCTTGTATGTCTCTCTGTCTCTCCCTTAATCTCCCTTATCTCTCCCTCTGCCATTGTTATACTTTTCTTCTACTCCCTCTCTCTCTCTCGGTTCCCCTTCTCTCTTAATCTATTATTCTGTATTCCTCCTATCCCCCTTCCTACACATTCTCCAGGAAATTGTATCCGGCCATATCTGCCTCCATTTCTTGCCTATAACATCCATTCTTACCACACACACAGAGTTCGAGAGTTCGAGAGAGAGAGAGAGAGAGAGAGAGAGAGAGAGAGAGAGAGTTCGAGAGAGAGAGAGATAGAGAGAGTTCGAGAGAGAGAGAGAGAGAGAGAGAGAGAGAGAGAGAGAGAGAGAGAGAGAGAGAGAGAGAGAGAGAGAGAGAGAGAGAGAGAGAGAGAGAGAGAGAGAGAGAGAGAGAGAGAGAGAGAGAGAGAGAGAGAGAGAGAGAGAGAGAGAGAGAGAGAGAGAGAGACCACTTCCATGTACATATATACTTGCCTATCCTAGAGTTTTGCCTTGTTGGTAAAACGTAAACTGGGAAGAATGTCCACGTTCCTCTTAATGGGAACGTGAATATAAATAATACGAAAGCTTTTGAATCGTTGGTAAAAAAACTGGACTTGGAAAATATGGAAGATTTCTCGTTGTTAGTATGACGTGGGTTGTTATGTCCGCAGACTTTCACTGTTCTGATTCAAAAGTCCATAGAAAACCTCTGGTCAGCTTGAATTTCAATACCACAATTTTTTTTTTTGTTATTACAGTCTTCCAAAATTTCACGATCCTCGTTGTATTCTTTGAGGAGCTTTCAAGGAATCCTTCCCAGAGAAAGATATCTGCAGACAAATATTCAGTTAACAATTAAGAAAGATATCAGTATCTTTATCTACAGCCAACCTACCAAAGTTAGTAGATTTTTTTTTTTCTTGTCTTGTGCTGGTGAAATCTGAGCTGGGAAGCCGTTCAGTTGTGCCTAAGTAAAATGTGAACTTTTCATTTGCCGAAAGTTCCACTAACGAACAAAAGCTCTTCTTCACTGAAGCCAAGCCGTGAATAAAGCATGATTAAAAATGATTAAGATGATCAAAAGGAGAAGTGAAAGAACTGATGAGGGATTTTATAACAAAGTGGAAAACCTGTCAGTTTTTTCATGAATGGTTGGTCATTACCCGGCTGGAAAGAACAAAAGATGATGGAGAGTTCCAAGGAGGCTCAGCGGTGTAAGGAAAGGAAGAAAGGAAAAATATTTCGTGTTAACAGCTCACCTATGTGTTGCCGACGGCACCACACAGTAGTACACCAGTGTCACAATGGATACTGAGCATCACCCGCCCTAGCTACTGGCGTGGGCACACAGAGACTATCAGTTCTCGAGACCAGCAAGCAATGGAGAGTATATATCAAGAGGGGAGTGAGAATCCTGCGTTGTTCCGTATGACAATTTGTTGTTAAGGACAGATGTGGAAAGTTGACAATTCGGATGGCTTTGGACTCGATGAGGTCAGAAACCTTATCTAAGGCTGGATCAATCCTTTGGACTCGATAAGGTCAGAAACCTTATCTAAGGCTGGATCAATCCTTTGGACTCGATAAGGTTCAGAAACCTTATCTAAGGCTGGATCAATCCTTTGGACTCGATAAGGTTAGAAACCTTATCTAAGGCTGGATCAATCCTTTGGACTCGATAAGGTCAGAAACTTTATCTAAGGCTGGATCAATCCTTTGGACTCGATAAGGTCAGAAACCTTATCTAAGGCTGGATCAACAATCCCTTGCACAATCGGATCAAATGTTCCAGACAGAAGACTCTCTGACCATCTACACAGACCTTCCAGTTTCCTTTCGACAGATAGTCCTCTTTGCGCAATGTGGTGGGAAATGGCTGCTCAGACAAATCAGACAGGATAGAACCCAGAGGGACTACGCTGTTAGAAGGGACTAAAGGGAGAGATTGCTCCATTAACAACTACTAAGACAGATGAGACAGAGGGGAATAAGGGAGCAGGACGAATGAGGGAGAGTCAAAAGCGGAGCGCTTGGAAATAAGACCCCAGTGCCACACTCTGTCAAAAGCTTTCGATATAAGAACGCATCCAACTTAAGACTCCACTTAAGAATCTCGCAGAGAATGACCAGACTTTAGTAGCATAAGGAAAGGTCATTGTTATTCTAGTCTTACGAAAGCCGTGTGGATGATCACAGGGAAGGTGGCGAGATCTGAGGTCATTAAGCAAACGAGAGTTGAGGAGAGAGATTAGACGTCTCTACGAATGGATGAAATCAGGGTAATTGGACGATACAGCGCTTGGAACGATTAGAAACATCTAATTCTCTTTAGGATAGGTTGTACCAGTGTAAGTGTCCAAGAATGAGGAAAAAGATATGGTTTCTACACATAAGTGAAGCAAAGGTGGATGGAAGGGGGACGGCGTCAGTAGATAACGAGAATCCATTTCTAAAGTACGAGGAGGAAAACTAACTGGTCCATATGTTAAACTAGAGAGAGAGAGAGAGAGAGAGAGAGAGAGAGAGAGAGAGAGAGAGAGAGAGAGAGAGAGAGAGAGAGAGAGAGAGAGAGAGAGAGAGAGAGAGAGAGAGAGAGAGAGAGAGAGAGAGAGAGAGAGAGAGAGAGAGAGAGAGACTTAGCGCAACGGGAAAGCAATGAGAAGGCAGTACTGAGAAGTTCTTTGAGATTAGTTTGGTTGATAACCAGAAAGAAGTTGAATTTAGGATCTAGTGAATAAGTAAAATGTCATGTCTGAGTAAAAGCTTCACTTAAGGAACAAGAACTTCCCCTTAAGTAGACCATGATTTCTGAAAGCACTTATCTTAGTAAATTCTTTATGCTTATATCATCCGTTAACGAGACACTCTTAAAATGGGCAGAAAAACATTTACCATTTTCATGCGTTTATTACGAAAATACATAACTCTCAATTGTAATCTGTTATAATATAAATATCATAATTAGCTGTAATTACCCATATGATAAATAATTCCCCTTTTCAGGGCCCTAATCAAAACATTTTCCTTACATGAAACATTTAAAAACATGGACAAAACAATGGCCATATACAGGTCTTTAATGTCACATGAATATCTCAGTTGCTACCACAGATAACTCTGTTTGTAAACACAAATGATAATGTCGAAACTTGATGATTGTATTGAACTTATATATGTAAAACCCGACCGTCTCCTGTCACTCCTGGTGTCAAGATTACATATATATATATATATATATATATATATATATATATATATATATATATATATATATATATATATATATATATATATATATATATATATATATATATATATATATATAATATATATATATATATATATATATATATATATATATATATAATATATATATATATATATATATATATATATATATATATATATATATATATATATATATATATATATATATATATATATATATATATATATATATATATATATATATATATATATATATATATATATATATATATATATATATATATATATATATATATATATATATCTCGCAAGTATACGTTGATTGGTCCATTACTTCTTGCCACACACAGATCCTGACAGCGTTGATTGGCTGTGGGTTTTCTCTATATACAGAGCTGCGATGTTGATTGGCTGATTGTTTGTCGAAGCCCAGCAAAAATCTGAACATTCATTGGTAGAATCACGTATCACGTCACAGATGCCACTGTTCATTGGTCTATTCTTTTTCCTGCCACATAAGTATTGGGAAATGATTGGTTGATTGCACTCCACTGACACAAATGCCCGTAGATGACTGGTCAATAGCCTCCCTACACACACATACACACACACACACACACACACACACACACACACACACACACACACACACACACACACAAATACCCTGCATTGATTGGTTGATTGGTTGACCGCACACAAATACCGGGCGCTTATTGGTTGATTGGTTGTCCACACAGTCAACAGGTGTTGATTGCTTTCGTTACAGTGTAGTGTTCTGATATTGTGTAGGTATACTGATGGGTCAACTCGCTTACTGATAGTTTACACTAGTCTACTGACAGCTATAACTGATCTACTGACACAGTATAACTTTCTACTGACAGTGTAAACTCGCCTGCCCACAGAGTACCCTCTCCTACTGATGGTGTAAACTCGTCTACTGAAGCAGTATCTCTTTCTACTGACGATGTAAACTCATTTACTCACAGAGTATCCTCTCGTACTGACAGAAGTTCCTTAGTCTACAAACGGAGTAGACTTGTCTTCTGATAGAGTACCTCGGTCTTCTAACAAATGCAAACTGGTTTACTCACACTGTCCTGGTCTACCTACGGTGTAAATCTGTCCACCACTGACAGATGGCCTAGTCTACTGTCAACTCGTCTACCGTCATACATACTGGGTCTTGAAGAGGACATTGTCTATGGCTCATATGTTGCCTACCTTAGTTCGAGTCTTGGGAGCGGGTTTCTGTGTGCAGTAGACTCACGTCGGTGATGCCTTTGTCAGATTCTAGACATCTGTGTTTGGTGGGCAGCAGACTACCTTTGGAATCTGTGTCAGGACTCTTCTGTGTTTTGGTGGGCAGCAGATTGTCTGGATGGTGTCTGTATCTGGATTAATCTGTGTCTTTTTGGCAGCAGACTGACTAACTTGGTGGTGGTTTCTGTGTTAGAGTCCGTCGTGGTTGGTGGGCAACAGACTGTCCCTGGCGTTGTCTGTGTCAGGATTAGTGTCGTTTGTTTTTGATGAGCAGCAGAATCTCTTGGTGTCATGTGGGTAACAGACATTGCTGGCCTCAGCCTGTGTAGGTGTTGTCGGCAGTAGACATCCTCTAGCACCACCTCGTCTCTTAGCTGTGCCAGGGACGGTGTTATCTCTGCTTCGTGAGGCAGCAGACTCCTGCTGGGCAGCAGACGAGGGTGTGGTGGGTGGCTACTTGAGTGAGGACCAGGGTGAAGAGCAGCAGGGTGAAGGCATCGTAGGGTAACACCTTGGCTCCTCCCTGGATGGCGGCCGGATACTCGTCTGAGGGAGAGACGACGCAGACTGGCTCAGTGACAGACCAGAGAGAGAGAGAGAGAGAGAGAGAGAGAGAGAGAGAGAGAGAGAGAGAGAGAGAGAGAGAGAGAGAGAGAGAGAGACGCGTGCAATGTGAAAGCAAGGGAATGACAGCATAGAGACGCGCCTAGAGATTAGTTTGGTTGATAACCAGAAAGACATTTGAATTTGGAGTCTGGTACATTAGAAGATTATATATATTATCATTTTCTCCCTGTGTTAGTTAAATGTGGAGTAGTACGTCTATAGAATATACTCTCACACACACACACACACACACACACACACACACACACACACACACACACACACACACCAATAGCAATACCTACTGTAGAGTGTAGCTGAAGATATGATATTTCAAGTGCGTGAGGAAGCCTTGGGCGTATGAAAAAAGACTTCCGCAGTTATTTAGACTGAAGGAAGCGGGTGTTTGAACCTCCTCCCTCACAGATCCTCTCCTCGTAGTGAAGGTCGCCTCGTAGCGCCTCCTACATCACAACCATCACCTACACTAAACATTCTTCCCCCCGCCCCCCTTCCTCACGCACCATTCCCCCCGTCCCTACAACCTGCTACACCATCGTCATCACCTACCCCTCCCTTGGTTACGACATCACTACTGGTGACGTACCTGGTACTACGTTTATAGTAACACTTGTGGCCGCCAGGTTGGTGACGTTACAGTAGTAGGTGCCTGAGTCTCCTTGGACGGCGTTGCTTAAACGCAGCCAAGAGCGTGCAACGCTTCCACGCACTTCTGTCTTCACGCTGCAAACGGGAGAAGAGAAAAACGGTAGCGTTAAACAGAGTGAATCAGAAATACGTTTCTACGAGCTTCCATTCATCTTTAGGCTGAAAACCTGGGTACAGACAGTAGATAAAGTTTAACAATCTCTGTTCTGCCAGCTTCTTCTCTCGATGCTAGCAGGGAAAGCAGTACTGTTTCAACAGGCAACAGAAATACATAGACACAGCACCTGCAGGCAAAGAGAGAAAGTCTCATGTACATACAGGTCTTATAAGAACTGTTGGCGAGACATACAGAACAACACACAAGGAACACTCTTTACATGATAGATTGTATTGGAAATCACCCTCACACTTACATTTACACTTATACTTAAGTGTACTTAGGTCTCCTGCATTCCAATCATGGGAAGGACATGAATGAAAATTGGCTGACGTACGTAAGATATTTAGATTGGAACCAGTTCCTCCAAATCAAAGATTCACATGTTCACAACCTCTTTCGCTTCCAAATAGGAACGGAAGAATAATCTTTCTTTTTTCTTTTCTTTTCCTCTCTCGTCATAACCCTGTTCCTAGCTGGGCTGTAAATCCTTTCCTCGTGATTTCATAAATCCGATGCTTTTTTTTTTGCTGTGCACGTTCTAAATCCTCTTCCGGTACCGTGGGATTTCTCGAGCGGAAATATACGTAAGTGAGTTGGTCACATGTTCTTCATTGTTATTGTTAAAAGAATATCATCAAACACTACTGAAGATCATCAAACAAAGACACTACTGAGATCAAACTATACTTTACTTATCTTTATTTGTTGAGAATGGTTTCATGTTCTCATCCAGTGATTCATTCACCTTTCGAATCTCCGTTGATTTACTGGAAAAACCCACGCGTGATGAAGCTGAGTTATGTACGTAGGCGATAGATAGATAGATAGATAGATAGATAGATAGATAGAGAGAGAGAGAGAGAGAGAGAGAGAGAGAGAGAGAGAGAGAGAGAGAGAGAGAGAGAGAGAGAGAGAGAGAGAGAGAGAGAGAGAGAGAGAGAGAGAGAGAGAGAGAGAGAGAGAGAGAGAGAGAGACGTATGTTACGCTTTTGATGCAAATGCGTCTGAGAACGGTTTCAAGACCAAAACAAAATTCATTTCTCAATAAACCCGAGCGTAAAATATTCGAAAAGGAAATAGAAAAATAGAAATTCATCTCTATGGCTTCACTACTGGAATCCTCTCTATCTCTATCTCTATCTCTATCTCTCCCAAAAGGTCAGCATGGATTTGTGCCAGGAAAAAAATATGTTCACAACGTCGCTGTTGGTGTACGACCAAAACACATACGAAATACTGATACAAAGATAACGCAACTGACTGAAGAAGAGTCACAACAACCGTCTCATGTATGGGACTTGACACAACGATTGCTCCTGGAAGACACTAACGGGAGAGGAACCAGGCAAAGACCATGGAGCAATCATGAACGGGAAACCTGGAACTTGAGCAACATATACTGCTAAGGTGTCGATCCAGTGAGTCAAGATGACTGGGTTTGATGATGACGACGAGAACTTTGAACACAAAAGAGGGGAGCAAATCCTCAGTACGTAAACATAACAAGCAGGTTTAGCTACAGCTGTGTTGAACGGCCACCTCCATTGCGCGTTGAAGTCAACGAATTAGGAAGATTGTAGAAACACGCTATTTGCAAAATATTATAAGAAAATGGAATTTATAGATGAATTATAATGAGTTTGAAAGTAATCGACCTTTATAGTCTAAAAAATATGTGGTAATCTACGCATAACGACAAACTGAAGGACTTAAGGACAGTATGTACTGGTAATGAAACTGTTCTCCCGGATCCTGCTGAAGAATATTTCTTTTCTCTGTTATTACTTACCTCTCGCCCATCATCCAAGAGACAGAAACCAATGAATGGCCATATTTACACACATTCACCCTCCATCTGTCACTCATAACGTCCCAAACCCACATTCCACCTCTGTAGCCGAAGCCTCACTGACTTCACCAGGTTTTACCCTGACCGCTGCTTACTCCTTGATTCAGCCCATCACCAGAACCTTGCTGCTCCCCATATACCACATCGATCCAAAGCATTCTATCCCACGCACCACGCCTCTTGTCATCCTGATTGTTCAGCCTATAATACCTCAGAACCTCCTCCAGATTATCATGATGAGTGTTTCCTCGCTTCTCTCTCTCTCTCTCTCTCTCTCTCTCTCTCTCTCTCTCTCTCTCTCTCTCTCTCTCTCTCTCTCTCTCTCTCTCTCTCTCTCTCTCTCTCTCTATGTTGTGGTCACTCCTCCTCATACAGTCAGTCTACCACACACCACACACAGACTCCCCGGGCATTTCATTTCCAGCACAGCCACAACCCTTGAAAAAGCGAGACCAAAAGAGTACGTGGGATTGTAGCGAAGTGAAAAAAAAAGAAAATTGGAACAGAGTAAAGAAAGAAATCCTGTTTGGATAACCAGAGAAACCTTCGAAAGAAACCAGGATTGAAAACCCTGCAGTGTGTGTGGCAGCAGAGGACAAGCGTATCGTTAATTGAACAAGATTTGTGGTTATCATATTGTGTGTTACGGAGAGAGAGAGAGAGAGAGAGAGAGAGAGAGAGAGAGAGAGAGAGAGAGAGAGAGAGAGAGAGAGAGAGAGAGAGAGAGAGAGAGGAGAGTGTTACGCCTACGTCTGTAAACCTTGTTCATATTTGCTCTTTGTCTTTACGCGTACGTGTATACACACACACACACACACACACACACACACACACACACACACATACTAGCACCAGACCATGGTGTGTGTTCTGTACATGCTGGTGCTGTCTTGATGATAGAACCTCATTGTGAATGTTCGTAGGGAGGTACTCTCTCTCTCTCTCTCTCTCTCTCTCTCTCTCTCTCTCTCTCTCTCTCTCTCTCTCTCTCTCTCTCTCTCTCTCTCTCTCTCTCTCTCTCTCTCTCTCTCTCTCTCTCTCTCTCTCTCTCTCTCTCTCTCTCTCTCTCTCTCTCTCTCTCTCTCATCTATTTCTGACACATCACACTCTGTCTACAGATATCGAGCTGGGAATACCCGCTGCCCAAGTCACACTTTCTCTGTGTTTCTACTTATTCATACATCTATTATCCTCATCACCAAATTCATTCACATTACGCAAGTGGCTTACCAATCCTATGATCGTACGTAATCACACGATGCACAGTGGAGTCCTGTATAGCAACGTGGTCTATACGAAAGTGTGATCATTGTATTGCTAAAATATCGAATACAAACCGATAAATCTGTGGTCAGTAGCTGGGAAAACGTATATACTTAAAGCTTCACCATGACTTTTGAAGACATATCTGAAGTCTGCATTGTTGCTGTGGACCAATGAAGACATATCTGAAGTCTGCATTGTTGCTGTGGACCAATGAAGACATATCTGAAGTCTGCATTGTTGCTGTGGACCAATGAAGACATATCTGAAGTCTGCATTGTTGCTGTGGACCAATGAAGACATATCTGAAGTCTGCATTGTTGCTGTGGACCAATGAAGTTGAACTTTCAGGCATATTTTACAACATAGAACCCTCTCCTCTCCCTGAGGAAGATTTTGCAAAGAGAATACTGATAAATCATATCTAAAGATTCAGTAATATCTAATAGTCGTTTGTTTTGGGAGGTTTTTGTACAAGGGACACGTGCCTGGGGCTGTGCAGAAGACATGGGTCGACTGTGTGAGGCGATATAGACGACAGAACTTCATCCTTCCCATCGAGAGTTGGAACACCTCTGCCAGAGTGAAGTCAGAGGCGCCAGCTGTGTGAGCTGCTGTGCCCATCTTATGACAGTGTCGCACTGATATGAATTTTCAGCTCATTTCATGACCTAAATCCTTGTGTAAACCTTGCCCAAATATCATGCGTAATACCACTGTAAATCATGCACAGTTTGCATTGATATTATGCAAAACTTGTCCATATATCATGCAAAATTTGCTCATGTATCGTGAAACATCTGACCACATATCATACAAAATTTGTGTCATAGATCTTGAACTGCTTTGTTACGTGCCATAGTCTTTCACTGGTTTGTTTTGACATAAATCTTTAAACTGGTTTATTTTGTGTCATAGACCTTTAAACTGGTTTATTTTGTGTCATAGACCCTTAAACTGGCTTGTTATGTGTTACAGCGCTATAAGTGGTTTGCTCTGAGTAATAAGGAACTGCTTTTAACAGGGACACAGCGAAAGACATCATTCGTGAATCCGTATTGAAAAAAAGAACATAAAGACGACTATTTCAGTTATGATAAACAGAATGAATTATAAATGACTTTCTTAAGGTTCATAAGAAGAAAAAGATGTCTATTTTTTCCTAATCCCTTTACACATACCTGTGGATAAATCCTTAATCACCTTATAAAGACTCAAGAAGTCTTGAGTCTCCTTTGTTTTCAGAGGACGATTTAAGCTGTTACACATCTTCGATTGCTCTCATTTATCATAATCCTGGTGCTCATGTTCGCTCATTATGTGAGCGGCTGAATTGTGTTTAAATGTAAGAATCTTTTGGAACATATCCTTCACAATGGCTTTTCTCGAAGGCTACAGACTTTAGGTGGAGAAAAAAAAAAATAAAAAAAGAAAAAAAAGGCTTCAATTGAGCTTATATAACAAAACCAGGGTTGTAAAAACAGGATTATATGCTGGAGGGTGTGGGACCTGTTTGCTGTTGGTTCCCGTAAGGGCGTTAGAAACGGTCTCTCTGTTGTAGTGAGGAGCTTAACATTCTGGTGTGTTTGTTTGTAAATCGCTCTCAAAGGATCGTATGGTCGTGGTCAAAGGTTTAGCGACATGTCAGTGTTAACTAACTGGTAACACTTTGAAAGGTGTCTGATAACACGGTGGAAGGTGACTGATAACACGGTGGAAGGTGACTGATAACACGTTGTGTTGTGCTTAAAACATCGCCCGAAGGAAGAAAAGGTGTGAGGAAGGGGGAAAGGGAGGTGGTCTGTGTGGTGGTATGAGGGTCGTCCGTCTGGACATGGTGGCCACTGATCTTCCCAAACAGCCAAGGATGAGAAAGGGAAATGGAAAAAGAAATCATCTTCGTGTAATCTTTAGATAATCTCGTATAACGTAGGGAATACAAGAGAGCTGTCTCCCTGTTCTTTAGCTGAGCCACAGGTGTTCATCATTATAACATGTGGCACACAAAGTTGTCACACAGGAGTGTAACACCAAACACCTGCCTAACTACCCGTTCATTTGATGACCTCTTCAAGGGCACATATATAGTGAGATCACTACATCTTCAGGTGCTTCAAGTAGTCTTTGATTAGAGCTCATAACGTAACGATGATGACCGTAACGACCCATTACACTAGGGTCAGAGCCGAGACAATCAGCCAATCAGGTGCTTTGAAGGTTATGGTGAATCACTCACACAACTGGCACGAAGAAGGAACACGAGAAGAACTGTCTACATGCTGTTCTTCAGGTGTGTGCTACTGGGTTGGAGAACACATGGGGCGTCTTAAGTAAGGGCCGTGGATATAATTCTTCTAGTTAACGGATGACCAATGCAGATGTGGACAGGCTTGAGAGGCCTGCATAGTTGCCTGGAGGCTTCAAATTGACCGTCCTCATAGTGAGGGATAGTGGAATAGTGATAAAGCTAGTCTGTTGACGTCTATCCACCCAACACTCCACCACAGTTAGCCTAACGTGAGGGACGAACACTACTGACTTCATACAACCTATCCCTCTGCACCCAGGGCACCTCCTGCGATAACATATACATTACCTTGATAGTCTTTTCTGTTTTCGTGAGTCGGGACGAGAACCATCGTGTGTAGCAGCAGCAGCAGCAGCAGGTGGAGGCAACAGCAGAAGGTGTTTCCTGATATTG
>NC_092226.1:74450290-74470290 GCF_036320965.1 Panulirus ornatus | reverse complement strand
AGGTCCGGTGGACAATCGTTCCCTCGCTATGTGGTTGTTTGGCAGTGGTCATTTGGTGATCACAACGCCAGGGAGGGTTGTATTGAGAGAGAGAGCCTCGACCTCGGGGACTATGAGAGAGAGAGAGAGAGAGAGAGAGAGAGAGAGAGAGAGAGAGAGAGAGAGAGAGAGAGAGAGAGAGAGAGAGAGAGAGAGAATGTTTATCATCTTCCTCATCAACCACCATTGGTCGTGTTGAGCCAGGGATGAGATGGGTGTTGTGGGATGAGGAAGGGAGGGAGGGAGGGAGGGAGGGAGGGAGGGAGGGTGGAAGGGAGGGAGGGAGGAATAGAATAGCGTCAGACTGGATTTCTGTTCGTGGATATGCCTAAGGGCGGTCCTGCTTTATGAGGTGGGAGAAGTGAGGGCCGTTTTCTTTTTTTTTGTCTTTGTAGGTTGGGAAGGCTCTAGTTTCCGCCCATTATACGCGACAGGTAGAGAGTAGGATGTGAATGGAATGTGGCAGTTCTTCATCTGTTCCTGGCGCTACTTCGTAACGCTGGAAACAGGGAATCGAGTACGATTGTGTGGTGTGTGTGTGTGTGTGTGTGTGTGTGTAGATTTGTGCATATTTGTGTAATACATGTTTACGATAGTCGTTACTTTTCTATTGCGATACGTTGAATTATATATACTTTTTTTCAGTATTCTACGGAGCGGGTTTTCAAAACCCGACGTACGTCACTGTCGCAATCTCTAAACGACAGGTATTATGACGTGTTACGAGAACTGTATCTTTATTTTGCTGTAGCTCAACTTAAATCAGGTGGACGTCGCTGACGATCCTGCCACCGTCTGTGAACTCGTCGTAGCTACGTCAATGGGACACAGTTGACTTGCCTAACACCTCTCCCCTTTGAATTCTTCGTTACTTATATCACGGTACGTTACCGATGTCCACGGTCGCCCGCCCCTGAAAATCGACGTAGTTGCGTAACGGGGCGTTACCGAGTGACGTGACAACTTCCCTCAAATTGTCGTAGTTCTGTCACAAGAAGGTATCGACGTACTTGACACCTCACATCCCCCCTGGAGTCGTCGTAGATATGTCACTGGACGTAACTGACTTACTTGACAGCGTCCCTGGAGTCGACGTAATTGTGTCACGGGACGTTATTGACATACGTGACACCACTTCTGCAGTCATCACATTTCTGTCACGGGACGTTATGGACTTACCTAACCCCCGTCACCTGGAATCGACGTAGGTGCGTCACTGAACCTCATCGACGTACCTGACGCCGCCTCTGGAATCGTCGTAGTTGAGCCGATGGGCGTCCCGGTACCAGGCCAACTGGAGGGCCGTAGCTGTTGGGACATCAGCCACCCTACACTGGAGTTCCATGGTGGAACCGGCGCGGTAGAACCTTTCCCTGACCACCACCCCACGCTCGTCCAGGATCTGGATGGCTGCCTCTGGAAAGATGTGGACCATATGATTTGTTAGCTGGAAGACTATTCAAATGATGGGCTCTGGAAGAACGAGGGGTGAGAAGATTTGTAAGTTGGAATGTGATTGGGATGGCCGGCTCTGGAAGGATCCAGACCAAAAGGTATGTAAGCTGGAAGACGAATCTGATACCTGGCTCTGGAAGTATTCAGAAGAAATCATCAGTAAGCTGGAAGATGATCGAGATGGTTTGCTCTGGAAGGATCTAGACGAAAACGATCTGTAAGTTGGAGGACGACTGAGATGGCTGCCTCTGAATCCAGACTACAAGATTTGTAGGCTGGAATGCGATTGGGATGGCTTTCTCTGGAAGGATGAAGACTACGAGTTATAAGCTGGATGACGAACTGGATGTCTGGCTTTGGAAGGATCCACACCCAAGACATCTAAGTATGAAAGCAATCCGGATGGCTAGATCTGGATGCACTGGAACCAGATGTCTTGTAGCTTCTAACTCCACAGTCTGGAACACTACGTACGAAATGACAAGAGGAGCGAGCGAGGCTTTTAGCTTATGATTATAAGATATGCTAGATTGCTTTTCCAGAAAGAATTAAATTACAAGAGTTGTAATTTGAAAATACAAGACGTGAATGGTCGGTAAGGTGGGGAGACCTGGCCTAAAGGCTTGTAGTTTATAAAGACAAGATCTGAAAGATGACGTCTGGAAGAACATGAACAGGAGACTTATATTCTCTGATGGAAAGATCCATAGATGAAACTTTGAGGTCATCACCCTGTGACTTGTAATAACAGGACCTGTGACACTAGCAGCGAAGCAGGAGCAAGACAGATGATGATAGAGACAGAGGAAATAAGACACAGGATGAGAGAAGCAGTAGGAGCAAGACGCAGGATGAGAGAGACAGAAAGAATAAGACAAAGGATGAGAACAGTAGGAACAAGGCACAGGATGAGAGATATAGAGGGAACAAGGCGTTGAAAGAAGGACTCAATAAAAAACAAGACATTTGACGTGAGAGATTGTTTCCATTCCTATCACTTCTAAGCCTTCAAGTTGCTCCCACACACACATTGCACACACACAGACGTCAAAAAGGATGTCAGAAATAAAGATGAATGAGCGTTCGAAGAAACTAGAGAAATGAGATGATAAGAAAAGACATCGTGGTGTCCGAGGCTATGAAAAACAGTGAACCAACAATTTCCTGCTTACTGGAGGTTGCTACGTGTTAAACGATTGTTGACAAACGATATTCACAGCCCATAAACATGTCATCTGCCTCGACGCGACTATAAACCGTAAGAAACATGGTTGTAAAACATGTAACTCCTATCCAACAGAGTTGTAAATATGTATTCCTGTAAACCTCCACGATAAAACAAAGCTGTAAACATGTAAATCTGTCATGGTTAGGTACTAACGTGTCTTTCTGGTCGAGAGATGTGTCAACCAAAGTTATCCTCGGGTAAATCATTCAAGTTGTTTCCCTGTCAGGTGGAGGCGGAAGCATCGGTAACAAGTGAATTTAAGTGAACGATTCGTCAGGATGTTGCCCTGGACGCTTCAGACTTCCATCCAGCGAATCAGTCAGCCAGCGAATCAGTCAGTCAGCGAATCAGTCAGCCAGCGAATCACTCAGCTAGCGAATCATTCAGCCAGCGAACAAGACAGAACGAATCAGTCAGCCAGCAAACCAGTCGTTACCATAATTATCATTACTATTATCATCATAATCTTTATCATTATTATCATTATTGTAAAAATCATTATTATCACTACCATTATAAGTATTGTTACTATTTTTTTGTTACTTATGTTCATCCTATACGGCCAAGTAAGGTACATTAAGTAGAGACGTGATGAACCTTCGAGAAAAGAAATGCCCACTTGGTTCCATAACTTTTTAACACGTATAGAAAACGATAATACAGGAGGTGAGGATTTCCAGTCTCGAACTTCACCTCTCTCTCTCTCTCTATCTCTCTCTCTCTCTCTCTCTCTCCACACCACCGTCCCTACACCTTTCACTCGCTCTGTACGACACGAAGGACATCCTTCCTTCCTCTCCTCTCTCTCCCCTTACCCCCTGGGATGATGTATTATGTATCGGGCAAATACTGGGGGTCAGAGTGCTGGTGATCGCCATCTATCTTTTTACGTATCATCAAGGCAGCCCGGCCGTGCTGGGGAGAGTGCTACCCTTGGCTGTCTTACATATGGCCTCGTATCTTCATGGTACCACACTTGCTGCCTGGGTATATATATATATATATATATATATATATATATATATATATATATATATATATATATATATATATATATATATATATATATATATATATATACATTCACAAAAACGAGAGAATTACACATGCATTTAACTCCGTCTTCGAGGTGCTACCGGATTCCGCCTGCTTTTTGGTTACACCGTGATTGATAAAGTCACCTTTAGAGAGGCTGTGTCATCCTCCGTTGACGAGACGGAGTAACAACCTGGCTTCGAAGGACTCCATCCTCTCCCTGCTACTGAGTGTAGCGCAGGTTGACATGATAAATGATGATATACTCGTATTCAGCAAAGCATCAACATATGGAGTGTAGGTCAATGTTTTCTCTCTCACTTGTGAGATTAAAATAAAAAAAAGACATAAAAGAATATATTCGTTTTGACATTCCCCGGTGTGTACGACAGACAAACAACAGATTATACAATGTTTTGTTCTGTTCTTTGTACGTATTGAACAGCTGATCTCCTGACGGGTGAGAGAGAGAGATAGAGAGAGAGAGAGAGAGAGAGAGAGAGAGAGAGAGAGAGAGAGAGAGAGAGAGAGAGAGAGAGAGATGATTTTTTTTCTCTGCGTTTCACCATTTTCGATCACGAACATTTTGCCTGCAATTCTCCTTTGTTGTTGTTAATTTGTTGTTGTTGTTGTTGTTGTTGTTGTTGTTGTTGTTGTTGTTGTTGTTCTTGTCTGTTGACATACATTTGACCCTGTGTTCTACTGGCTTTACACCCTGCTTACAGGGACCGCCCTCCCCCCCTCCCTCCTCTCTCTCTCTCTCTCTCTCTCTCTCTCTCTCTCTCTCTCTCTCTCTCTCTCTCTCTCTCTCTCTCTCTCTCTCTCTCTCGGTAAACGGAGCTGGGAGAGCGACCCTTGTGAATCAACCCAAGTGATCACCTATGCTCCCCCTCCCCCCCCACCACCGAGGGAAATAGCTACTGCGTCGCCTCACATACCCCCCCCCCCCCCCCGTTGATGCCCAGCCATATGGTAATGGTAAATATGTAAGACATTAACGTTGCCTTGACAACCTTGTCACCTCGAATAATCGACCGAGACCAGGAACACATCGCGACCTGACCTCCACTGCGAATGGTCATTAATGAGCAAGTCTGTCCCCTCTCCACTTCTGGTACCTGCCGACAGACCGAGAAGCTGGTTGACTGGTTGGCTGGTTGACTGGTAGGTGGGTTGGCTGGTTGACAGGTTGGCTGGTTGGCTGGTTGACTGGTAGGTGGGTTGGCAGGCTGGCTCTTCGTGGGCCATCCAGCAGTGAATTTATAACGTTGGGTAAATGTCAGGTCGACCCCCTTACCAATGGGGGCTGGCAAAAGTTCAGAAGGCCATCTTGGTGGGACAGGGGCTGGAGGAGTTAGTGGCGCATACATAATCTCCCTCGTTGTTGGGGGGATTGGTAGTGGTGGTGATAGTGGTGGTGATGGTGGTGGTGATGGTGATGGTGATGGTGATGGTGATGGTGGTGGTGGTGATGGTGATGGTGGTGATGATGGTGGTGATGGTGATGGTGGTGGTAGTGGTGGTGATGGTGATGGTGGTGGTGGTGATGGTGATGGTGATGGTGGTGGTAGTGGTGGTGATGGTGATGGTGGTGGTGGTGATGGTGATGGTGATGGTGATGGTGGTGGTAGTGGTGGTGATGGTGATGGTGGTGGTGGTGATGGTGATGGTGATGGTGGTGATGATGGTGGTGTTGGTGGTGTGGGTTGTGCTGTTGTTGCTACAATACCCGCTGTTACCGCTCTCGTTGTTGTTACTACAGCAGCTGCTGGTGTTATCTGTTACTCCCGAGGGTTACGTTACTACTGTGACTATACTGTTGTTGTGTTGTTGTTGTTACTTTCGGTGGTGTTACACTTGTTGTTGCTACTGTTACTGTTACTGGCAGGACTTTATATTCGAGTTGGAGTTAACCCACCTGGAATTACCCAGATCGGAGTTAAGTAACCCCTGGCTACAGAGTCCTGACTACAGTCACCCAGAGTCCTGGCTACAGTCACCCAGAGTCCTGGCTACAGTCACCCAGAGTCCTGGCTACAGTCACCCAGAGTCCTGGCTACAGTCACCCAGAGCCATTATGAACAATAAGCAAAACATTTAGCCACGGTCAAACAGGTACCTGGAAGGGGTCATCAAGGAAATGACACGACCGTTGAGGGATTATGTAGTCATTAAGGGAACTGATTGAGTTATCAAGGGACCTATAAGGTCATATAAGGTATCTACCCTCTGCTATGGTGGTCACACTCAGCCTTTACTTTTCGGCACTGTCGTAGCAGTGTCCTCCCTTCTCCATCCAGCCTCCCAGCAGTGACCTAATCTGCCTCCCAGGTCCCCCACCCAGCCACTAACACCGCCTCCCAGCTATGAAATGATGCGATTTTCCCATCTTAAGTTCAGTTCATCAATAGATCAGAGAAAGTGGGCTTGGGGAGGCAAGGGACGATTTACCCTAGGTTCCAATAAAGGGAAGCAGGAGGCAAGAGGAATTCATGTCACGTCCTCCGATATAGTCGAATGTCACGAAAGTAAAAATTTGGCCAATATAGAAACACAAGAATTTCAGAGGCAAATGCTAGTGAGGGATGCATACATAAAAGCATAAAAGCATGGCTGAAAGACAAGACGAAAATAGATTCTTTACACTGGACTTCTTTTTGGCCTTTTACCCATCAGTGTTGTCAAATCACTGCGTCTTAAGATGCTACGCCTATTTACGGAAGATGGTTCAACCCTTTGCTCACTTACCCCATCTCCCACTTAGTCTCCACTGTATATGACATCGTTGACAACTAACAAGTGGCACAGTATAGCTGACACGCTATCAACGAAGGAAAGGCAATTCCTCCGCACCACTGAAGTTAAAGGGCTCCTTCAGTACCACTGAAGATGAAGCATTCTATCAGTACCACTGAAGATGAAGCATTCTATCATTACCACTGAAGATGAAGCATTCTATCAGTACCACTGAAGATGAAGCATTCTATCAGTACCACTGAAGATGAAGCATTCTATCAGTACCACTGAAGATGAAGCATTCTATCATTACCACTGAAGATGTGGATCTACATCAATAATACTGATGAAATAAGAACTACATCAATACATCACCAGTGAAGATGAATAACTGCTTCATTAACACTGAGGATAAACAACGGATGGAACAATTCTATCGTAACAAAGCCCAGTAATTACTAATCACTCGTTAATAAGTCGGATTGCCTCAGTTCTGTTTCAGCTTACGATCCAATCATCCCAATCTTTCAGACTCTGACAGATTTACTCTCAATCCAATTACCCACGTCTCTCAGACCCTGGCAATTTGCATGGTACATGAGAGAGAGAGGCATAGCATCCTCGGATCCAAATGTATAATTTCGTCATGTCCAAGACACAGGAATATTCAACACGACATTTTATATTTCAGCGTATTCAAGTCCGGACCTAACCTATATAATCTGGTGATCATTCCGTGGCCTGTGAGTGATTAAGACATTCTAATATCTTAAACCTCTGCAAAAATCGTTTGATCATTTTGTAACCCATTACGAGGATTATATTGCTTAATATAATCATATAATCAGTTGAGTAATTTCTCTAGAGGTTCTAAGTCTTAACTAAAAACTTGATAACTCTGTAACCCATTCGCAATGATTATCTTGATAACTGCAATTATATAATCAGTTTTGTAATACTGACAACGATATGAATCGTTGTCATAACTGATTATAATTATCAATATTCAATTATGAATTGTGAGAGATGAGCTTCAAAGGTCTCCCTTGCGAAAACAGATCTGGATTGATATCCTCACCGGAGCATAATTACATATCTTCAATCTGTAGTCCATATGGAAGATGGACTACAGAAACCCTATACCGACTGGACTGTATGTTTCCCTGAGGTGTGGCCACCCGTCTGTGGTCAGGTTATGGACTTAAGATACATTCGTAAGAACGTTGACAGCTTGGGGTCTCATTACTACGGCCACTGGTACATATAGACAGGAAGTAGAATTGACAGGATGGCTACAAGATACTCAATTTCATGTAGACAGAAGATATGTTTGACATTTTGGGTTTGAAGAAAATTATATGTGTGTGTGTGTGTCTGGACAGAATAACCTAAAACGATTCTTATGGGTCGTTGTAAGAATGGACTATGGCTATCGGATCTTAGAATGTTTTAAACGCTTAATCAAGTTACGTCAGAACCATTAATTCGAATATTTTTTTTAACCATAATAGACCCTTCTCAATTTACCATCCGCTATCACCTCGCCTCGTCTTGAGAATTTCAAAATCACCTTCAAATCTCTGAATATCACACTCGTGATTCAACCTGGAAATGGCGGAAATAATCGCCAACATTTCCTTAAAGAATGACACCATCAGATCAGGCTGAAAAATGGCGGGGATAATCACCAACGTTTCCTTAAAGAACGCCACCACCAGATCCATCCTGGCGTTCTTTTATATGGGAAACAATGGTGGATCACGTCACACATGGGTTGATGTATACAGCTGACGGATACCCATTGTGATGGCGTCCACATCGCTCCATTAACCTCGCCTATAAATTGCTCATAAAGAAGATATTTTGGTTTAATACGGAGATCACGGATGACTTGACTTTTAACACTTTACTAATACTACGAGTCGCTTCTCCATTAATAACATTTCTCAAACTCATCAGACGTACCAGAACACGTTATCGGGTATTTCCACACAAACAACAAGAGATCTTGATCAGTGCTGTAGTTATCTAGCTGACAGACAAATGCTAGCAATCGATACTAGATCCCTTTCGTTCTCTGGAACTGTTCAATCGCTTTTCTCCAAAGCAGATCCTCTTTTTAACGTCAAAAGTTGCCAGAACTTAGTGAGACGGCTCGCTGAAGAAGCAGAGAGATGGTCGGGGTTCGTGATAATCCACTCCACAAAAGACCTCAGTAAGGGAGGGATAAGTAAATCATCTACAATGTCCAAAAAGCACCATATATAACCTCTCCACATCATCATGTCAATCCACAAGACGAAATGCGATTTCCACATTTCGGAATCAATACACAAGACCAAATATACAGAGTCTAAGGCACCACAATCAATCCCAGAAATGCCAGAGACGCATTCACCACAGCGCCACATCAACGTGCACACAGTCTGACGCAGACACAGTACAGGAACCCCCTCCTTTCCCTCCTCACCACACAGGGCCCAGCTGGTATCTCTCAACGCCACCAGCTCTCGTGGAAGTAGTCTGGATCCTGATGTAAAAGGGACTAATGCTCTATACAAGCTTTTTGAAGATCGGATCGATGGCCCATCCCATAGCCGGCCTGAGTTCGAAGCAGTGCTCTCGAACCAGGGTTCGCGAACCAGAGTTCGAATCAGTCTCAAATGGATGGAAAAGACGGAAGTTTTTTTTTTACCCCAAAATTGATTTCATTTTTTATCAGTCCAAAAAAATTCTTTCCCATGTTTTTTATAGACTAATTTCTCTGCAATTTAAGTCGCTAGATGTGTCCGTTGCAATACCATACGTGAAGACCATTATCACAACAGGTTAATTAGAAGCAGGACTAATTGCCCAGGAAACAACCAGTCCTGATGTTCCCTCTGCAACGTTGTCCAGTGTGTGTGTGTGTGTGTGTGTGTGTGTGTTCACCACTCCACTGTGATGACGAACCTTTTCAATGTAATAAATGTTCCTGAACCACGACGCTGTTATCAAATGCAACTAACATCATCAACAATTGCAATGAAATACGAAAAGTAAAGTTATATATATATATATATATATATATATATATATATATATATATATATATATATATATATATATATATATATAGAGAGAGAGATATATATATATAGAGAGAGAGAGAGAGAGAGAGAGAGGCACATACCTACGACCTGCAGGTGGAGGGTCAGGATGAGAGGCGGGTGTGTCGACACCTGGCACTGATAGGTTCCTTGGTCGCGTCGCTGGACGTATCGGATACGTAGCCTCCAGTCGTACGGCTGCTGGAACGTCAGGGCGAACCTGTGGGTGGAACTGGGTGAGAGAGAGAGAGAGAGAGAGAGAGAGAGAGAGAGAGAGAGAGAGGGGGGGGGCTGGATGGGTTCTTTAAACTGGGGGGGTCTTAGGTAGACCTGGTCAATTGATGGAGGTCTGCAAGTGAAGGTGTGGTTCATGATTGATGTGTTGGCAGATTAAGGTGGTTTATGGACGTAGATCATGTGGGCGTGGTTTATGGACGTAGATCATGTGGGCGTGGTTTATTGATGTAGGTCATGTAGGCGTGGTTTATAGGTGTACGTCACGTGGGCGTGGTTTATAGATGCACGCTAAGTGGGCGTGGCAAAAAAAAAGTTCTTTTTGACCTTTGATTTTCCTATAACCATCGATCATGTTGTTATCATCCAACTTAGGGTTATGAACAACAACTGTGGAAGTTGTTAGTGTTATAAACCAGGACTGCGTCATAGGTGTATAACATGTAAGTGTGTACCAGTGGTTATGATATATCTTCAAGTATACATAAAAACACGTGTGTACACACACACACACACACACACACACACACACATACATACACACACAACACACAGATATACTTGTATGTATTTTTATATATATCTACATATTGCTTATATTCCCTTACTCTGATACCTCACCTGGTGATACACCTTGGCCCCCGGGTGAGTCCTGGAGGTAGGCTGGAGGTAGCTATAAGGAGGTAGAGAGAAGTAAGGGAGGTTGGAGGCCACTCCCTCTGTATCAGTGGCGGAGGTAACTGCCTCAGCGAGGGAGAGGGGCACAGTGGGAGGTAAATACTGGGCTTGAGTGGTGTTCTCAGCCGACGTCTGCTGAGGAAGAAGAAGGGGGGGAAGGGTGGGGGGGGGGGAAATGGGGTCAGGTGAAGGTTGAACTGAGGTTAGAAGGAGAGTTGAGACGGTAGCCTCAGTCATCCTTTGCTGAGGAGGAGGAGGAAGAAGATGCAGAGGAAGAGGAAGAGGAGGAGAAGGAAGACGATAAGAAGGAAGAAAAGGAGGAGGAGGAGGAGGAGGAGGAGGAGGAGGAGGAGGAGAAGGAGAGGGAAGAGGAGGAGGAGGAGGAGGAGGAAGAAGTGGGGTCAAGAGAAGCTCCAGCTGAGGCAGGAGAGGCAGCTGAGAGAAAGTAACACCGAGGCAAGAAGTGGCAATACTCGTCGACGTCTCTCTTAAGGACGAATCCATTAAGGGCAGAGAGAGGAGCCCCGCCAGAACGTAAACAAAAGCAGAGATGGTCCAGAGGATAAAGAGGAGAACAATAAACCAGGAGATAAAGAGGAAAACAATAAACCAGAGGATAAAGAGGAGAACAATAAACCAGGAGATAAAGAAAGTTTGAAGAACCCGTGCAAGAGAGAGGGGGTTTAGATAGAGAGTTGCTAACGATGGGGCAGAGATTACAGTGAGGTAACAGATAAAGTCTTTATCTTCTGATATGCTTGAGTTATCTGACCCATGCTGGAAAATTGTATTTCTTGTGAAGGTGTTTATATTTGTGTTGTATATACTGAACAGCAATGATGGTTTTATTTCCCTGTATATATATATATATATATATATATATATATATATATATATATATATATATATATATATATATATATATATATATATATATATATATATATATATATATATTTATATATATATATATATATATATATATATATATATATATATATATATATATATATATATATATATATATATATATATATATATATATATATATATATATATATATATATATATATATATACACTGGTGGTTTATATAAGCGCCTTTTATTCTGGCTGACAGACTAACATCACACAGCTGTCAACTAGGATGTGCAGACAATGCTTGGCTGAGTCAAACCACCGCATCGCCACAACACACAAAAGTTGGTCGTTGTCGTGAGGAGGATTTTTCATGCCTCTAATCAAAAGGTAATGGTTGATTAATTGCCTGCTATTATCTTAGGATGATATTCTTTCATTTAGAGTTACGGTGTTCTAGTCTAGACTCGTCTAGACTTGCTGTCTGTCAACAAGTTTATTGCTTAATCTCGTGTTATGGTCTTTGCTTCCCCTGTGTTTGCATCGTTCGACGGACCGTTAATTCTGCACGTCACACAACTAGTTCGAAAACTTAAAAGGTTGTGATCAGGTCACTCATTACTCTTCCCTCTTCCACAGCGGACAAATTAAGGCCTCCAATCTTGTCCTGTCACTCGGGTCTATTTTTCCCTGGGACCATCTTTATTGCCCTCCTCTGGATATTCTCTATAAGCTCTTTCTACTTCTTTAAGTGCGATGACCAAACACGAGAATCATATCCTAGTTTTGGACTAATGTAGGACGTGAGTAACTCCTTACTTGAATTTAATCTTAACATTTGCCAGCAGACATATTGTATTTTTGGTACTAATTGTACCAGATAGGTTAGGCAAGTTCCTTCCACATACATATTCCAGCAGCTTAATTTCTTGTCAGGTTATTATATTCATGTATGTCTTTCTCTACCCCCGAGCACCCCCATCCTCTCTCTCTCTCTCTCTCTCTCTCTCTCTCTCTCTCTCTCTCTCTCTCTCTCTCTCTCTCTCTCTCTCTCTCTCTCTCTCTCTCTCTCTCTCTCTCTCTCTCTCTCTCTCTCTCTCTCTCTCTCTCTCTCACTGTATCAGCACGGCTCCTCCTAAACCGTCGGACCACCGAAGTTAACAAGGTACCTCTTGTAATTACCCCCAGCGCTAGAGGGTTATAAACGCCAAGATTGTATTATATTACCTCGCTCCTAACTTAATATAACTTACTTGTCTTGCCACATTCATTATACATAATTGGCGAGTAAAGAAGTGAGCAGTGAGCGCTAATTATAGCAACTGGCTCGCTATGTAATTGGGTATAATTTCCATCGATTCTAAAAAATTTCTCGTTGCATTAACGCTACGAGAACGAATCGAAGAAATAAGCGCTTGTATCTCTTTTTTATTCATGATCTTTATCTATAATTATATGTAGATATATAAATGATAATATAATATTAAGACAGAGAAGACTGTATTATTCAAACCTTGCTATGCGACGGTAATTTTGGTCAAGTGTATCGGCACATAATGTCTCACGACGGTAATTTTGGTCAAGTGTATCGGCACATAATGTCTCACGACGGTAATTTCGTGAATACATTCGTGACCTGAGACTCACGGATGGCAAGAATTATTTCCTTCGCTTCGTGCATCGTGTGGGATTTGATCAAGGGATAAGAAAATAGATAAAAAAGAAATCGTTTTTCAATGTGGTATACACTGAAGACATGGTGTATGTCTGGGGTTCTGTGGTACTGAGTACCCCAGTGTCCCCCAGTGAGAACCCAGTGTTACCCCCAGTATGAAGACCCCAGTTCCATCAGCATGAGGACCTAGTTTTCCCCAGAATGAGGACCCCAGTTTTCCCCCAGTATGAAGATCTAGTTTCCCCCAGTACGAAGACCCTAGTTTTATCAGCATGAGGACCCCAGTTTCCCCCAGTATGAAGATCTAGTTTCCCCCGGTATGAGGACCCCAGTTTCATCAGCATGAGGACCCTAGTTTCCCCCAGTATGAAGCCCTAGCTTCCCCCAGTATGAGTACCCCAGTTTCATCAGCATGAGGACCCCAGTTTTCCCCAGTATGAAAACCTAGTTTCCTTGAGCATGAAAACCCCAGTTTTCTCGCTATGGGTACTCCACTCTCTCCGGTATTAGGTTACCAGTTACCCCAGTATGTGTCCCGCTGTTTCCCCACTGTGCTTTCCCCCAGTTCCCCTTGGTAACCCTCCCCCCCCTCCCCCAGCAGTGCAACAGAGGGGGAGGGTATGATCCCTCCTCCTCCTCGTCCTCCTCCTCAAGGCTCCATTATGTATATCCATCGTCCCTCCTTTGTTCCGCCCTCCAGCAGACACCTTTTTAAATGCAAAGTGCCTCATCAAACAGACTACGAAGTATATTCATGGACTTATTACCCGCGCTGCCAGAGGGGGAGGACTGTGCCCGGCGCATCCACACAGATGTGACGCAATGGTGACGTTATCTTCCCGCACAGGGTCATGATGCGACGCAACGGTGACGTTATCTTCCCACACGGGGTCATGGTGTGACGTAATGGTGACGTTATCTTCCCACACGGGGTCATGATGTGACGCAACGGTGACGTTATCTTCCCACACGGGGTCATGGTGTGACGTAATGGTGACGTTATCTTCCCACACGGGGTCATGATGTGACGCAACGGTGACGTTATCTTCCCACACGGGGTCATGATGTGACGCAAGAGTTTGTTTTCTTGAGACGTTGAACATGTGGATCTTGTGATCAGCTCAACTGTAGTAGTGTGGACTGTTTGTTGATTACAGCGGTACTGTCCGTGAACACGACGGTACACGATCTTTGAGCACGATAGTTCGATCAATAACCACCAGGGTACGACACTCTGTCTTGTGTCGTGTATAATCATCCTATCACGTACTTCTATACCGTCTGTGCCACCCTCTGTATAGCATATACTGTCTATATCACCCCTTCCACTCATCTTGTATATCCATTCCAAATGTTATCCATATCTATCTTTTTATAACGTCTTTAACCGTGATGTAGGCAACTAAATGGGATATAGATTAGCCACCACTTCTAACTGCTTCAAGAGCCCTGGCAAGAACCCCCTTGAGCTAGAGTGAATTAGGAGGTAAGAACACTCTCGCTGGGCCACATAATAAGAATCCTGAGCTGTGAGGGGCTCACTCAGTCGATATACTCGGAAATGAGGAGACAGATGCACACACACACACGGGAGGCCTCATAACCTATGAGGGATAAAGTGAGGTTATCTGATTATCAGGACACAGAAGCATTCGCGAGACCTCACAATTAGATCTGTGAGGCAATCAAAGCAATGATGTCGTCTGGGACACACACACACACACACACACACACACACACACACACACACACACACACACACACACACACACACACACACACATACACCTGCTCCCCATTTCCAACATCATTAACGAATTGATATTACCACAGAGCTAAGCCGTAGGAACGGGTCTCAGAGAGATGGAAAGAGACTAAGCCAGCTCCCCTGTGATACACTCGAACCAAGCCAGCTCACAGATTGCCAATATTCTATCAGACACAAAGCACGTTTGTTGACATATACAGAAATGAGTTCTTGCGGTCCCTTACTTACACGACTCAATCCTGGCACACACACACACACACACACATACACACGGGCCTCCGTGGCGCAGTGGTTACTGACCATGAGTCAGCACGGGCCATCTCGAGGTCGGACACGTATGGATTCGTATCCTGGTAAATGAGAGTTGGCCCAAACCCAACGCAGGTGTTTATTCTTCCCTTGGGGCTAGTCGATAAATGGGTAACTTGCTTAGGTTTGTGTGTGTGTGTGTGTGTGTGTGTGTGTGTGTGTGTGTGTGTGTGTGTGTGTGTGTGTGTGTGTGTGTGTGTGTGTGTAAGAGACGATGCAACACTAGTGTCAAACTTCCTCCCAGTAACACACACAATACTCATATCTAGTGATCAAATACACACGTACATCATTCTCACAGTTTTATCAGTCTAATACATTGTTCCTATTTTCCCCTCTAAGTTACCAAAAGACCCAAAGCTCCATCCTGCCACTCCTAGGGTCATTGCATGAACTAAACAAACTGCTGTTGCAACGACAGTGAGCCTCTTGTGATGTTGCATCTGCAGAAATGCAACGTCTGTGTGTGTGTGTGTGTGTGTGTGTGTGTGTGTGTGTGTGTGTGTGTGGAGCAGAGTGTCTGCCGTTGCATTCAACGATGCAAGATAACCCTATTCCTGCATGCAAATATCCCACATAAGCACCATCTGAATCCATATCTGTGACACTTGTGCCTCTAAGAGAAGGGTCCAACACCCTCAGTTCCTTCTCTGATGTACTTGTTTCTCCAACAACTGATCCTGTCACCCCACAGTCCCTCTCTGAAACTCCTCTTCTCTAACACTAGGGACCAACACCCCCTTTGTTCCTCTTTGTATTACGTGACCCACTAACACCAGGGCTCAACACCCATCCCTCCTACTCCCTTCTGTATTACCTGATCCTTCAGCAGTTGGGTTTGATAACCCCCTGATCAGTCAAGTTGTGTCGAAGGAAATTTCTTTCTCCCATTGAATCTATGCAACGTCTGAATTGACCTCGAGAACTGTAGCAATGGTAAGCTGAGGCCATGCTTGCAATAGTAGAGTCAAGACAATACCAACACTCGAAACAAAACCTTCAAGAACACAATTAACAACACAAATGGCAACATTCTAATCAAAACCTGAACTGCAGCATACTAACATCAGACTAAACCAAACCAATGCTGAAAAACATTAGCCACAAGTTCTTCAGACAGAGCAGGTATTCATACCATTTTTGTATCTTGCATAATGCTGGCGTCTCCTAAGACATTATTTCCCTACAACCACCACAATACTGACAACAGTAACACAAATCACAAAACTATTGCCAACAAAATTCATGTCGATAACCTACAAAAGATTAAACACAATAAGCAGCGTCTATAGAATCACAGGAAAAAAATAGGCATCTCCATCACCTTCCCACACACAAAAGTACTCACAAATAGTACCTACAGCAACACACACACACACACACACACACACACACACACACACACACACACACACACACACACACACACACACACATAAACACAACCATCGCCATCACCACCACACCAACGACACCACGCCAACAACAATGTTACCCACAATAATATCCATAACAATAAAGTGGTGAGGGAGGCTTACCGAAACCCTGGTGAGTGTGGCGACCAGACAGCATTAGTCTCGTGAACTCAGTGCCAACAAACCTGGCAGTTATGAACACCACGAGCCATCCAGTGGCCCTCGAAGACGTTCTTTAAACCCATTTCACACTTAGATGATTAATATAAATCAAGGATTCACGTTTCGTGTTCACTACAAGCTGCAGCAAGTGAGAAAAATCAAGACAGAGTGAAGGGAGTATGAGAAGCTAACGTTGGAAAATCATAAAAGAGAAAAAAAAATATTTTCCAGTTTGAAAAAAAAATCACTCGACAGGAAATTAGTGAGAGTATAAAGCTTCAGGAGTGAAAGGTTTCTCAGCGAGTCCGTTCCTGGAACTTGACTTGGATGAACCTAATGAGACCATTCCTGGAAACGCGTTTCAGTTGAACTCAATGAGACTGGAACTGGAACACGGTCTGGAGGGAAGCCCAGTCAGGCCATTCCTGGAACCTGGACTAGTTGCACGCCCAGTACGTCTCACATATCCTTACAATATAAAGTGAATCATCAACCTTACAAGTTTTACCCTCCAGAGCCATCATGAGGGAAGTGGTGAATGTATACACACATTCATCGAGTAAAAATGAGGGAAGTAGTGGATGTATACATACATTCGTCGAGTAAAAATGAGGGAAGTGGTGAATGTATACACACATTCATCGAGTAAAAATGAGGGAAGTAGTGAATGTATACATACATTTATCGAGTAAAAATGAGGGAAGTAGTGGATGTATACATACATTCGTCGAGTAAAAATGAGGGAAGTGGTGAATGTATACACACATTCATCGAGTAAAAATGAGGGAAGTAGTGGATGTATACATACATTTATCGAGTGAAAATGAGGGAAGTAGTGGATGTATACAGACATTCGTCGAGTAAAAATGAGGGAAGTAGTGGATGTATACATACATTCATCGAGTGAAAATGAGGGAAGTAGTGGATGTATACATACATTCATCGAGTGAAAATGAGGGAAGTAGTGGATGTATACATACATTTATCGAGTGAAATCAACTAGAATAATGTATTTCTTGTGTCTCTTATCTTCTTATATATAGAATTCCTCAGACACTCCCCTCCGTTTGGAGACGAGATTAGGCCAATCAAGACGCGCTGACGGTGACGATTATGACGCAAGTGTCAGCAACAACCGTCTGCTGACGTGGCCTCAGAAGTGATAAAGTTGTAGAGGAGGAAGCCTCTCCTCCCCTCCTTAGATATCGGGGGCAAGAAGGAGCCAACCAACCTCATTATTCCCGTTTTCTTCAATATCTTTTTCCTCGACAGCTGTCAACCCGGAGCCGGTTTTACGTAAGGTTATACCTCACTCCCAGACGAAGATGGGAGGACGTTCCTCTCAGTTTTCACATGCAAATATGAAGGTAAGAAACGTCATAAGATATGCACACGTTCTTTTTTGTAGTTTAGAGAATGGGAAGCGAGGGGTGGGGCAAGTACATTACTTAAAGGCTAGACGTCGAAGACTTAATCTAGTCAAACGTAAAGTGAGTAGAGAAAAGAGATAGAGAAAATCGCAGGTTGCGGACCGAATCCTTTGGTGATTTCCGGCCAAATTAATCCCTAGCTGTAAATCCATGGCATCATCATGCCTCCCTGATTGATCAACAATTGATCCCCCCAGCAGTAAATCAAGGCCTCCGGGCACCACTGATTGGCAAAGAATCTCAAGTGACACCTCGAGGAATCGATCATCTCTGATTGGCTAGTCGTATCCTAAACTCCTGCCAATACACGGGGAATTAGACGTCTCTGAGTTATGATCAACTCAATATTATAAGTAAATCAATAATGATACTAATGATAATGATAATGATAATAATAATGATAATAGTAATGATAATGATCATATTGATAATGACAATAATGATAATAATTATCATTATCATTATCATTATCTCCAAAGTCTTATAAAAGACGCGAGCATAAGTTGTTATATCATTGGAACTCTGACGGTAACTCTACCTCAAAGGCAAAATTACTCTCGACGCTTTTTAATACATCCATATATATATATATATATATATATATATATATATATATATATATATATATATATATATATATATATATATATATATATATATATATATATATATATATATATATATATATATATATATATATATATATATATATATATATATATATATATATATATATATATATATATATATATATATATATATATATATATATATATATATATATATATATATATATATATATATATATATATATATATATATATATATATATATATATATATATATATATATATATATATATATATATATATATATATATATATATATATATATATATACATTTATGTATGAGTGTGAGTGTGTTTATATATATCAGAGGAGAGTTAATGGAAACTAAAAGTGATAAAAACATAAATGTAAAAGTGAAAATGAACCCAAAAATAATTCTACTTATGCAAAAAGTCACATGTGGATATATTTGTCTTTCTAAATGAGCTCAAAATCGATGATGTTACGAGTGTAAAAATTTATATGAGGATGTTCATATATACATATTTACTTCCTATGTATTTTAAGTCGGTCGGCACATAACTAGGTGTTTTTTTTCGTCCGAGTAATTAAGAAAAAGACTAATTATGTTTACAGTACCTTACAAGGCGGGAACAAAAAATATCCATTAAATTTAATTGCAAAATGGCAAAATGATTTCGAACCAAATTTATAAAAAAGATAATATCGCGTCCTTGAAGCATTGAATATATGAATGAAGGTCTGTCCAAAAATAGAAGGGAAGAATAGACTAGGTTCATTAAAGGCAAGGTGTGATAGAGTGAATAGAAAGGATATAGGTAGATAGAGATTATGGTAAGATTAAGGTAAGGCATATTGGGTATTAAACACTATGTGAAATACGTGTTCGGGGGTCTCATAATCACAGTGGCACTACATATATCCATTGGCAGTGTGAATTACTAATTAGCAATATATATAGTAATTGGCTCTATCACACTAAATGTGACAGTATGAATTAACTGGCAGTCACACATTAATTGGCACTGTGCACGTTAATTCGCAGTGTGAGTGTTAACTGACACTGTAAACAAAAAATATTACTTGATACATTAATCGTAATTGGCACATTAATTGGCACAGTATATACTGATTGGTACTGCTCGCATTAATTGGCACTGAACGTATTGATTGGCACTGCATGCATCTATTGGTATTGGACAAAATACTTGGCACTGTGCACGTTAGCTGACACTACACACATCAGTTGGCACTACACATGTTAACCTGCACCACACACACGAATAAACATCACACACA
>NC_092226.1:74215290-74445290 GCF_036320965.1 Panulirus ornatus | reverse complement strand
CAATTTCAAAATACTTTCGCACTAAAAAAAACGAAAAATCGCATCATCGATAGATAATCTACTCAGGGTAATACCATTTATTGAAAAGTATCTATATATGTAGAAATATACTTTAACCTCATAGATATATTCATGTACTTTTTTAAGTATATACATTTGTAAAATCATAAAAACTTTACTTTCTGAAACAATATTTTTTTCAACTATATACTTATAGTAAAATTAATCCAATTTTCAGATTAAACCCCATGTGCTTTTGTACCAGAAAAAAGCCATTATGGTATGTTGAAGGAAGGGTTATATTTGTGTGTGTGTCCTGTGTGTTGTGACTTTTGTGGGAGGGGTGGATATAAGACTAAAACAAACAAAACTCCTTTTTACAAACTCAGGAGGACAAACATGCTTGTGTGTTTGTTGATGGAGTTTGGAGAGCACTCAGTAATCCCCTCAAACATGTATGTTTGCTGAATGTATTTTGTTGTTGTTGTTGTTGTTGTTGTTGTTGTTGTTGTTGTTGGTGATCAATTTTTTTTTGTTCGACACAGCCTTTAAAGTTCACTATAAGGGAGTTTTATCATTCTGTGTTTTTGTCTCTGCGTTGAACGTATCAGGAAATGATATGTACTCGTAATCTACAGAGATAAAGAGTAGAATACAAGTTAATGATATCCACACACATTAAAAAACATAAAATGAAACATATATATATATATATATATATATATATATATATATATATATATATATATATATATATATATATATATATATATATATATATATATATATATATATATGTATATATATATATTTTCTTTTTCTTTCTTTTAAACTATTCGCCATTTCCCGCATTAGCGAGGTAGCATTAAGAACAGAGGACTGGGCCTTTGAGGGAATACCCTCACCTGGCCCAATTCTCTGTTCCTTCTTTTGGAAAAAAAAAAAAAAAAAAAAAAAAAAAAAAAAAAAAAAGAACTTCTCCATTCCCTAAGCATCTAGAGACATTTCTTAGTTTGTCTAGTAAAAAGAAAAAATGTTCTAGAACACTTTACCTTCCTTCTTCACCAGGGTAGCACAAAAGACGGCAAATTCCTCCCCATAGCTTACCCTTCCTTTCACCCAACAATGTGGGGAGATGAGATGGTCCCTGGGGAGATAGGATGCGCTCCCCAGTCGTAGCAGCATCGTGTACACGACTTAATCATTAATCAGTGTCTCACACAATGAGATTTAAATACGTATTTTCAATGTTATTTCACTGTAAATTTAATCATTATGATTAATCCTCTTCATGGGGAGGAGACAAGATTCTCTCCCCAGACACCAATCAGCTAAACTAGCTTTTGACGATGATGGTCTGGTGATGTACGACTGGACCTAACTGCTTGTTCCAATCACCCATCTGGGAATAGAGCAATTACACTAATGCCTCTATGTTGCTTGTACATTACACCAGCCCACTCCAACCACCACACCACCACGTCACTGTGGTAGGGAAAGTTTGGCAGGTGGATGGTCAATGTCAAATTGTATCTCTTATAAAGAATATATATATATATATATATATATATATATATATATATATATATATATATATATATATATATATATATATATATATATATATATATATATATATATATATATATATGTATATATATATATATATATATATATATATATATATATATATATATATATATATATATATATTTGTTCGCAGAGCGTTCTAGGACGCTTAATGGCAAAGAGGTGCTTGATGAATAGTGTATACGTATTGTGTCGTGGATCCTTTCATGTGAAAGGATCGCATCCTTTCATCATTCAAAGTCCGACCAAGTCTTCAACAGACCCATTTGGTCTCTGTGTTAGGAAAAGATAAAGAAAAAGGCCTTCAAGAGGAGGATGCACTTCTTGAACTGGTCTCTGGGAATAGCGGAGCGACGATGACGCAACTCACCGATCGTACCAGAGATCCGACGGTAACGTAACTCACCGATCGTACCAGAGATCCGACGGTGACGTAACACACCGATCGTACCAGAGATCCGACGGTGACGTAACACACCGATCGTACCAGATATCCGACAGTGACACAACTTCCACCTCTGTGATCGTGGAGGTGACGATGGGGCGACTTACCGACTGGTCCTTCAGGCTGGCAATGCGACAGTGGAGGTAAGCTGTGGAGCCAAGTTGGACGGATACGTTCAGAGTCAACTGTTTGTGTAGGAAGTAAGGAGAATCCTGGTCCCCATCTTCAGCCCCAACTCTGCCTTCCCTGACGTCATCTTCCTCCTCCAAACACACTGTGGACAAAACCAAAGAAAATCCGATATAAAATCTACGACCTGGATTACCTATTCATATGTACTTCCATGTGTAACACATCCCCCCCACCACGCCACTTCACACCACACTCCACCCCCCCCATTAAAATGGTAAATGGTTGATAAACGTGGACCTTCTGAAGTTCAGCGTGTTCGTCATGAGGTGTGACCTGTAGTGAGAGACGAACAACAATTGGTAAATATCACTCACACTGGAGGAAATTATTTGTTCACCAAGAAATCCCCTAGTGTGTGTGTGTGTGTGTGTGTGTGTGTGTGTGTGTGTGTGTGTGTGTGTGTGTGTGTGTGTGTGTGTGTGTGTGTGTGTGTGTGTGTGTGTGTGTGTGTGTGTGTGTGTGCGTGTTTGTCTGTGAATGACTCATAGGAACGTATATATATATTAGAAGGTACAGCAGCAGACGTCAAGACATAGTTTAAGATGATTTAAGTTTGTAATGATAACGGAGAAGATGACGTAAAACATAATTCTAAATAAAGAAAGAATTCTTAGAAAACATGATAAGTAAATATGATTAGGAATCTGAGAAAAATGTACGAGAAACGAAAACTTAAGAGAGAATACTAAGAGAGAGAAGTGACAAAAAACTTTGAGAAGCGAAAGAAAGAAAAAGAGGAAACCAAAATTAAAGGCACCACGAACGTGCGTCAGCTGAATTAGCACCTGCGCAGGGACCAGGAGCGAATCGTAGCCAGCGAACATTATTGACCGCGCACAAAATAAACACATATTTTGCATGATCTTTACACATTTCCGCTCTCACCCCAGACTGAAGTCTGGAACAAAACCAAACCCGAGGGCGAATGAAGCCGTAGGGGTGAGTAATGACCCCTCGCGTCGAGTTCTGCTGCTGACACAACACTTCTGCTTTCTCAAGTACGTAACGCGATTTAAAAAATACCTTCGTATATGATCGATCAAGTGACGAGTTTTATAATACGACTGTGTGTGTGTATATATAGTGTTACCATCTTCGCTGCCTTTGACGCGAATTGGTTAGTTTGGAGAATTGAGCACGACAGTACGACACTTGAGCACGGCGATACGACCCTTGTGAGCACGACGGTACGACCTTTGTGAGAACGACGGTACGACTCTTGTGAGCACGACGGTACGACGCTTGTGAGCACGACGGTACGATGCTTGTGAGCACGACGGTACGACCTTTGTGAGAACGACGGTACGACTCTTGTGAGCACGACGGTACGACCTTTGTGTATGAGGATGTGATGATGATGACGACCTTTCCCTTGACCCGACACTGAAGAAATGTACCTCAAAGTGACCTTTGGTTCCCCCACGTCTCGTCGGCGGGGATACGAACCACTGTGTTTCCTCCAGAGTCTTTGCAAGGTCATGCGCCATTTGACATCCTGAAGGTCACGCCTTGACCTCCCCGTCTCACAGTTTCATGTCATATCATGTTTGACCTTTTCTCTACGGCCGTGCGAAAAGGTCAAGCCGGGGGTCTTGATCTTGCATGAACAGATTGGATGACCAAACATGCACATTGCTCTTTCTAAGAACAAAAAACTAAGCAAACAAACACAAAAACAAACAGAAGTGTGGAACTGGTTAGGTCTTTATACCATCTTTGTTGTTCTCTTCTGGACCTTCTCTATCAACTCTTTGTGTGTGTGTGCGTGTGTGTGTGTGTGTGTGTGAGTGTGCGTGTGTGTGTGCGTAAATACATGAGCTGGTAATCTTATAAATACAAATTACATTAAGGATGATAATGATGACGATAAAAACAAGTCATTGCGGATCTAACCATAAAAGTAAAATTTATGATAATAGCAAAAAATAATTATGATTCTTATAAAACTCTATGATCCACAGGGATGTTATCATCCCACTATGTCGCTGGCCATTCCACCAACACCCCAACAGAAACAACAGTATTTGCAATATGCCTGAACTTCAAACCTCCCAATCTCGCCCACGTCCATTGTTAACGAAGTGTGGCTCTTGTCTGAACCCATAAGGGACCCATCCCCTCAAGGCCAGGCGGCCACTGTGGAGTGGACGGAATCAAACGACGGATTCTCCTTCAGGAGCTTTCGGGACCGTCATCTACGTCCTGTCATCCATGGCGCTGTGTGGAAGATGTTTCAGTCGATGTAGGAAACCTCGAACGCCTTACAGAGGATCAAAGAGGACAGCTGACTTCTCAAGTTCACTCATGAACTCGACAGTGAGAGTAGAATCCCATTTCGTTATGCTCATGTCGATGATGAGGAGGAAAACCTTTACCACTTCGGTTGACAGAAAGTCTGCTAATGTTGGTCGCTGCTTGAATGCAACGCCAGCGAGTGCTTCGCCCGCTAAAAAGTGCACGTAATGAGGTCATTAGGAGATGCCTCTGAATACCTGCTCAAGCTGGGCAACCCTCCACCAGGAACTTAAGCGTCTGCGACAGATAATGTTTCAAAACGGACACACCAACAGCAACATCAAAGCTTGAGATAATGAAGTACTCAGACACAGCCCTGTGTAACTCTACCCCACCTCAACACACAGCGGTCAGTCATGCCCACACGACCATCACTCCCTGCATACACACCTGACGTCAGGTCATCAGTAAGATCGTCGCTACGCATCTCACTAACACCAAGATCATCAACCTCATCAAACAACATGACCCCCAGGATCCTGGACTGTTCAAGAGAACCAATGTGATCTGCAAATATTCCATGCGTTGATGAATATTCCATGCACTGATGAATATTCCATGCATTGATAAATATTCCATGCATTGATGAAGATTCACTGACGGCTTTACCATATGGATTACTCTAATGTCATCATCATATCAAGATCTACGAGACATCACATATGTTGCTTCCAAGCAGCGTATGTGATGGAGCAACACCCGCGAAGGGGACCTAATCAGTGACGGCCTGACCACCAACACAATCGTCAAATCCAATCATTCAGACATAAAGGACACTAATGAACACGGGAATTCCTCTAGATATGAGAAAGGTTTCCCGCCATTTCCAAGGCAATGAGTCACGTGCAATATTTCTCGAATATATGATCATTGGAAGCTCATTAACCAGTGTATCTCTCTCTCTCTCTCTCTCTCTCTCTCTCTCTCTCTCTCTCTCTCTCTCTCTCTCTCTCTCTCTCTCTCTCTCTCTCCAACCTACAATACTGCAATCTTGACGCTTTCAAGAGAAGTCCACGACTCCCTTGAGCGAAGCAGAAACCGAACCATCTCAACTCGTCATCGCATCAGGGAAGCAAGAAGACCCAGCATGCTACCCAGTCATGTTTCCTGGACGTCAACCCTTAACATAAACGCTTCTGAATGTATTTCATTGATCAGAATTCTCAAGAAACACGCTCTCGTGTAGGGTTATAAGAGGAGGTGGATATGTCAAACGAAACACGTATTATTCACTGTAGAGCGGGGTGGGGAAAAATATGTGCTCTCCGTGTGGCAATACCAAACTATGTTTACGCTGTCGACTGGAAATTAATTACCTATTTTTCTGATATACAAAGAGGCTTTTAAATCTGGTGCTTGATTACATGATGGGCAGTTATAGTGAGCGAGTGATACGTTCTGCTTAACTTTATTGTGATAAAGCCTGGATCAGAAATGATTAATGATATATATATATATATATATATATATATATATATATATATATATATATATAACAAAGGATTTTCAGTCTTCCCTGCTACTTATTGCACTGCGTCCTTGAAGTTTCAGAAACTCCCGGAGAAGGAGCCCTGTGGAATATTCATTAGTCCTGATGATAAGTGCTAATGTGGATGATGATGTTTGGGATGTTGATGGAGTCTCAACGGATGTACGATGTTTATCAGGCTGACCAAGATGGATAGAGGATGATGTTCCAGCTCAGCTGATGAGTGTAAACACACCGTCCGAACCTGTGGGTCGCGTCAGCTTAGGTGATTGTGGGAGGGACGAGAGACGTGTTCAGAAGCCAACGCCAGAGATAGACACCTGAGTTAATCTCAGTGAGACTGTGGCCACTCTGGTCACAGTGACCTATCGATGGATCACACAGTGTGACAGACAGGTGAAATACAATAAGCTGATTCAACAGAGAGGTGATCTTTTAAATCAAACAATCCAATCTTAAGTCAGAATAGATTCGTGAAACGTGAGGGAGGTAAGAGAATGTAATCAGACACTAATAAGACGAACAGTTGTGACTCGTATGAAGGGAGGAATGAGAGCGTCGGACCCCGAGGAAGTCTGGGGCAACAAGGAGAGGGTAACCAGATATGCTGGAGGGGAGTCTACAGGGAGGACCGTACACCAGTTGGATGTGGGAGGACTGAGTGGAAAAGCTAACATGGCTAGTGCTTGGAGGTACTGAAGCTATTGCTAACACACACACACACACAATTTTGTGCGTGATCATATATATGCCATACCATAGATGACTCTTGGGTACATCGTAGCATAATGAGCAATACTACGCTGCTAATGACAGCATGAATCAAAGAGAGAATTGAAAAATCATTATGTAGTCTCCGTGCCTTATTGAGCCTTTGGCTGGGCGACATTAAATGAATTATGGATGGTTCGCGTGTCGGGTTAGCAGACGTGGATATTCTCTATATCGCTGCTGCTGCCACTGTTACCTGTGCCACTCAGGCTCTGTGGCTTCTCACGTGCTCCGCAGAGCCAACAGGGGAGGTAGGTACCTACGCTAACCAGAGTCACAGAGGCTCTAATGCTTATCAAGGTCTCTGTAGAGCCAGTAAGGAGGTAAGGAATTACTACATTGCTTGTCATGGTACTATAGAGTCAGCATTGATGTAAGTACTGACTATAGCTATAGCTATAGAGGTTCTATTGCTTGTCGTGGTCTCTATAGAAGGACTATAACTGAATTAGAGTCTGTTCAGTAATTACCCAAACCCCAGGTTATGTTTCATACCAAAGCACTATAGATAACTAATCCTATTGATCAATAAAGGATGTTTTATTTTTATTTTTTCTTGCAATTTCTAATCGTTTGATCAATATATTATTGTTGTGTTTATCCTTCAATTCATAGATTTCTTTGTGTGATATAAAGAGGTTTTATGATATGTAAGGCGTGAACTAGAGAACAAGCTGGGCTTTTTTCTAAGCTAGAGAACAAGCTTGGCTTGGCTAAGCTGAAGAACAAGCTTGGTTTGACTAAGCTGAGAGAACAGACTTGGCTTTATTGCGCTAAAGAATATATCATGTTAGGAAGGAGCTCTCTCTCTCTCTCTCTCTCTCTCTCTCTCTCTCTCTCTCTCTCTCTCTCTCTCTCTCTCTCTCTCTCTCTCTCCACCTTAGCTTTCCCCAGAGACCAGACTAAAGCAAGATATCACTCCTGGACGCGGCGGAGTAAGGTCACTAGGTACACTCGTGCTGCTGGCTCCATTATATACGACCTGATCTATAAGCAGAATAACCAATGGAGTCCGATTATCAAACTTATTACCTAGTTTTTTTGCGTGGCAGCTCAAACCTTTTCGTGAACGTTCTAGAAACAAGTTTTCTGTGGAAATACAATTTGATCTTTTTATAAGGAATATGATTACGATTCACATTTGTAGTCGATTCGTGTTTTCTAAGATTTTCTAAGTCCCGTATTTTGCTTCGCTCTAACGTTGCTGTACCGCTTCTCTGGCGTGAGGATCATATTGTTGAATGATGAGAGTTAAATACACCAGTGAATTCTATGATTGGTTCTCTGAGTTACATTATGATTGCTAGAATAACTGTCTTCTTTTCAATTAATTCTAAAATGGCTTTGTAAAATATGACCCGCATTTTTTCTTTCCTTTTATGTTAGCTGGGACGTCATGGACAACTGAGTACCTAGACAAGGCAGTTTGAGCCGGGTGTCCATTTCATCGACCAACCCCTTGGGGAGGAGGATGAACAGCTGGATTGACTGTGGACCAACCGCCGCCGCAACCAGGACTCGAACTTATGCGCTCGACCCTGGATGGCCCGTGAATACGCATGGCCAGGAACGCTAACCGCTACACTAGCCTTGCAAGAACTTGTGACCTTAGCAAAATCCGGATTCAGCGTTGTTCTTAACGAAAAACGTCACACCGGATTTCGATTTTCGCTACAGAAGAATGTTGCCATTAGTAGTTACGTTTTATGACTTCACCCAGTTGAAATACAGCAACATAATGATTCATTTCAGTACACATCAATATCAAGTGACTGAAAGATGTCTTTGTGTCATGAAGTGTCGTAAAGGAGCGTCAGGGAAAGGATAGAAAATGGGTCTGTGTGTGTCATGCCTTATATACAGACGCGATACTGGCCTAAAATGACTCGATGATATAGGATTATTGAGTCATTATAATCATATACCACTGATCATGCTGCTCTATACTCTATACATCAGTCATGATGATGCTTGGGGGAAAACCAATACACAAACCAGTACACTTCCAGAAGGACGACCCCACATCGTCCCTACCTTGTGTCTCGTATGACGGAGGTGAACTAGATCTGGGTGTGTGTGTGTGTGTGTGTGTGTGTGTGTGTGTGTGTGTGTGTGTGTGTGTGTGTGTGTGTGTGTGTTTGAAGGGTGAGAGGAGGGTTTCGGCCCCGTCGTGAGCCAGGCGAGAGTTGGAACAAAAATATAGTTTTCTCTTTCTTTTTTTTTTCATAAGGGAAGGTGGGTTCGTTCGAACACTGGCTGAACGGAAGGGAGCGAGTAGAGCAGAGGAGGACACAACACGGATGGAGAGAGAGAGAGAGAGAGAGAGAGAGAGAGAGAGAGAGAGAGAGAGAGAGAGAGAGAGAGAGAGAGAGAGAGAGAGAGAGAGAGAGAGAGAGAGAGAGAGAGAGAGAGAGACAGTAGGGTATCATCGATGCCAGGCTGGGTAGCTGAGGCTGACCTCCTCCTGTATACCAGCGTCTCACCTGGCGGCGCTACACCACACAGGGACGTCGTGATGCTGGCACTAACATGGTCCGGAGGCCCACACTGCACGGTGTGTTGGCACGACAACTGCTGGCACAGAGGAGCATCGTAGTACGAGGGCAGAGAGGGAGAGAGAGATACGTCTGTGTACATGGAGGGCTTGGGAGGGAGGAAAGGGAGAGTTATCAAGAGGGGAGGGAGGGAAGGAAGGGATATCAAGAGGGAGGGAGGGAAGGGAGGAAAGGGAGGGATATCAAGAGGGAGGGAGGGAAGGAGAGAAGGAAATATGGAGTTATCAAGAGGGAGGGGGGAAGAGGAAGAGGGAGGAGAAACGATTCAACAACTGCTGATCGTAAAAAGAATACACTTCGCTGGAGGACACACAAGCGCGCAAACTGTCAAGCATTTCAGATACAAATGACTGTGGTGGTGGGTCGGTAATGTCCCCTGAGGAGGGGCGAAAGACATAATGTTACCCTCTGGGAAACGGGTGGAGAACACACACACACACACACACACACACACACACACACACACACACAACACACACACACACACACACACACGCACATACACCCCCTCCCCTATTCCTCATGGTAGTGGTATGAGCACACGACAAGACACGAGACAGAAGTAAACAAAAGAGTCATAGAACTTGGGATAAGGAGGCAAAATTGTTGTGTCGTTTGGCCAGTTCTCTGATTAAGGCACAAGCAAATTATTGACACCAGAATATTGACTCTCCTTCTGCCCTTCATTTCATAATAATGACACTTAAGTTCGAGTCAAATTGTGTGTAATTTTCTATATCTTTAAATGCCTGAAGATTCATTAATTTGAACAACCAAGAGAATTCTTCATCTCATGTTTGAGTCGATATTATATTTTGATACGGCTACACCATGAAATGTCTCCCTCTGAAATAAGAGTCTTATTCGCCTATAAGACTTAATGGTGTATACATAAATCATTCTCGCAAACACAGCTGACACAGTGTCCCTTCACCATGTCCTTTGACACAGTATAAGTAACTCTACACTGTGAGATTTTGTATAAATGAATCAAACAATGAAGGTGACTGATGACCTAAAACGTGTATGAAACTCTCGACGTACGATAGAGAGAGCAAATATCAGGTCATAACCACCATGTGTGAATCCCGTGTTGACAGTCGTTGACGTGAGACCTGACGATGCATCTCCTCCAGTAACTCGTCGTAATCTAAGGGCGTGAGTCGAAGTGGCAGTTGGCAAACAGTCGCCGAGATGGGGGTCCGTCAAGGGCTTGACCTATTCCCTCTGTTATAATGGTCTTTAGAGAAGAGGAGAAGGACTGAAATACGACTGGTCCGAGATGGGGGTCTGTTGAGGGCTTTGATATTATGGTCTTAAGAGAAGTGGAGAAGGGCTCAAGGATCCCTGGTCCCTTCTTCAGGAAGGAGTGATCCTGGACAGAGAATTTCAGCTCCTGCAGGCGTTCATTTAGATCAACGAAATTGCAAGATTTGGGTTTGTCGTTTGGCTGTGAATTTCTTTAAGACTTACTCACTTCGAATGTTGGCAATTTGTAGTTTAATCTCTTCCACTTCAGTTCGATATGACTCCCCAAGATAAAGTTACTTAGTCTCAGATCCGTCCGTTGTGTCAAATGGATGACAGAATCTCTATCGTCGGTTTTGTAAGGGCTTCACTGAAGGGCTTCATTGAAGGGCTTCACTGAGACCGCGAATGATAGAAGATTAAAGTAACAATTATTGAAAAAAAAAATGCAAATCCTTTCGCACGATTTTTGAGTGCAGAAATTATTTCTTTGTGTCGTGAGATTTCCAAGAACCCACCTACCAAGAAGAACATTTACAACCTCACCAACCCCAAACCTTACCAACAAAAACATCTACAACCTCACCAACCCTCAAACTTACCAACCACCATTTTCGTCAGCGACCCATCTATTTCATCAGGATAGATCCAGTCCACGAACGTAGCGACTGCTGCATCTCTGACACTTGAAAAATCATACCAACTTTAGCGAATGCCTGGCGATATAACCCGCAAAATATCCATCTATCGCTGACTTAAGGGACTAAGTTTCCGGCGTTGGGGAATATGGGACGAGTTGGCACTGACAAAAAAAAATGTACAAAAAAAACCATGAAATATGAATAAACTTTGAGCTTGCCTGCAAAAGACTTCTTTTTTATATATAGCTTCCCATGGTTACATTTATCTCATTTCTTTTCTTCAAGACTCCAGTCACGGAGGAACGTGTCCTCATCGTGGCCAATGCCTGAAGAGGAGAGAAAGAAAAGGAGAACAACTGCAGGAGTTTTTGAGAAGATGAGGAACCCATTTCTGGGAAAGAGATGGGCCGTGGGTGCTAGAAAACACCCCCCTCCCCCTTCAAAACAGAAATCGAAATTCTTCCTTTACCTATAGAAAGAAAAAATATTTTCCATCAATATATGACTACAGTATCAAAATTTTTAACTCATAAGAAGGAAATGATTTACGACAAGTATTTTAAGCAGTGACTGGAGGAAACTTGCGTGTCTTCTTTTCAATGCGACAGAAGGGTGACTTCGAGGAGCCACATGGATTGAGGACTCCCCCTCCGTCCCTCCCCCTCTTGCATTATACCAACCACTCACTCCCCCCCCCCCCTCACAGGTGCACAACAGCCCCCCCCCCCCAATATTCCCCACCTGTATACACCGCTTGACGAACCTTGATCAATATTCCGAGGGCGGGAGGCAGGCCTCTCTCACGCTCCACACCCGGGCCTGTTGCTCCTGCTCTATGCAGAACGTCGCTAGGTGGAATGCCTTGTAACAGAGGCCGCGGACGACCTCATTCTCTCCCCAGGCACGTCCTCGAGGACGTTCCCTCGAGGTGTAACTCAGAGCGCGGAGAGAGGTTCAGAGTTATTTTGGCCTGTGTTAGAATTCACAGCCGAACGTGCTGCAGGCGTCCGTGCAAGAGACCAAGTTGGAATATGCACAAGAACACTTGGTCACACACACACACACACACACACACACACACACACACTCACACACACGACCATGAATATCCAGAGGCCGTTATGAGTGTGTAGCCGGTCGTCTGTCATGGGTGTCGTGCTAAGAGGTCATCGTGGGTACTGCCTTATCGCTACTTATCTCTAACAACAGTCATTTTACGGTCGTATGACGAGCCTCCTGAAGAGAGAGAGAGAGAGAGAGAGAGAGAGAGAGAGAGAGAGAGAGAGAGAGAGAGAGAGAGAGAGAGAGAGAGAGAGAGAGAGAGAGAGAGAGGTCAGAAAGGAAGTAGTTCTGAGTTGTTGTGTAGGTGGCGTGAGTTGTTCTTCTTCTCTTAGCCTGGAATCAACGCTGGGAACTTCCATGCGTCAAGCGGGTTCTTGGGTTCGTCTGGAGTCCATTGTTATGCTCAGTGAGGCAGGGTCCTTAATGGACCCATGGGGAGAGCCGGCTCGAACAGTTCACCGGATCAGAACTCATCTGACATGATCAGGAACTTGTCTAACATGATGAAGACTCGGTTGAACATGGAGGAGGATTTAGCTGACATGATCACGACTTTTCTCCCATTGTCAGGACACGTTGGATGACACAGACGTACTTGGGAAGTCCACATAACAGAGAGGCTATGACGAGGTTACATGCTGGAGGAAAGTAATGGCTCAATGTATCATATGTTCCTCCTCACCCTCCACTCCCTCCAGCAGGAAATCAGCACTGAAGTGTCAGCAAATAAAACAGAGAAATAATATACTGACAAGGAAAATTCATGGGAAAAGATAAAGGGGAAAAACACAGCTTTGTCTAATTCTAGTCGCCGGGAGAAGTATCTTAGCCCCCAAGCTGTAAAGAAAATGATAAGTTGCAAAACTTTTTATTGTATTAGTTTTGAACAATGATTTCGTTTGCACACAGTCCAGTCTCTTGTTGTCATACTTTATGCAGTGAGACCAGATTCGACCCTTCGCGGTCAAGTCCACTTTATGGTTTATTTTGACCACTTTATATCTCATGATTCAGTCCAATCGAAAATACGTCGAGACCCCTATAACACATCGCTCCAGTTCATTCTATTCAATACATTCCCTTACGCCTTCCTTAATGTTTAGTCCCCGATAACACTAAGACCATATTATCATTCCATCGTTCTATCTTCTTCTTGGCCTTTCCCATTACCCTTGCGTCCTCCACATCGAACATATAGATCCTCTTTGTCTGTTTCTTTTCACTCCCTCTCCATGTCTCCGAACCATTTCAGCACACCCTGGTCGGGCCCCCTCTTGGTCAGACTACAGATGCTACCACACTTCCCAAAGACGTGTCACTCGCCTCCAGTCTTTCCTCTTTCTGAAGTCTGCCACCAGAACCGCGTTATCTGCAAACAGCAACTGATCCTTATAACTATTCATGTTCCCTGTTCTTCCACATCCAGCATAATGTAGACCTTCCCGTCTCTCTATGACACTTGGCATCATCATCTCCCTAACCGCGTCGTCCATAACCAGATTAAACAGGAGCTGTAGCGGTTCGAATCCTCACTCTGAAGGGTAAATACGTGCTATTGATGTGATCGTTTGTTAAGTCCTCAATTTCACCTTCGTGTACATACCTCCGTGTTGACTGTGAACTTGGTGAAGAGCTACTGCTGCTTACTGGCTCCCTGGGGAGTAGTTGAATAGCTAACTTCCTTATCATAGTCAGTGGTGAGGGAGTAATCAAATGGACCCCTGCCTCGAGCCTCAGCGAGAGAGAGAGAGAGAGTCTCTCTCTCTCTCTCTCTCTCTCTCTCTCTCTCTCTCTCTCTCTCTCTCTCTCTCTCTCTCTCTCTCGCTACATTCCTCAGATGTTTCTGTTGGTTTAGATACGCTTGATCCCCAAAGCTAAAATTTGTGCTCGGGCGTTTATCATTAAGTGTTTCTGACTAACACCTCACGAATGATTGCAACGTGACTCCACAGCGAGTGATAGATGGGTAGTAGTTCATTGTGCAGACAGAAGTTACGTTAGTCCTCGCCAAGTAAACAATGATCGCGTGTTGCAATTATATTTTCCTCAAGGACACAATATCATTTGTTTACGTTGTTGTAGAGGATTTGTTTACTCCGCTCTAGGAGACGTGTTCACCAACCCTGGTTCCACGTTGCTTCAAGCGTGTTCACATGGCGTGAGTTCACTTTGCTGCTGTACACAAGCGTTCAGAGATCATCGACCGCTGTTCAACTAAGAATGTTCATCATGGTTTTGTTAGTGAGTGTTTCCGGTGTATTCAAGTTTCTGATGATCATAGTCAGTTATCTCCTCATTACCTCCTCTTGTGTCAGCTGTTTCTTGGCAGATTATACACACGAGAGATTAATCTTTTGAACGCGTGATGGTCTTTGCTGCGTTCACCACATCTGAAGCACTGGATGGGTCGAATTTCAACATCATGTGTTCATCATTTCTATCACCGAACACGGGGATGCTTCATTCATCGATTTCATCGTACGCAGTTTGATTTCATTCATTCATTGACAGTAGGGAGGGTTATGTTATTCATTTTTTCATAGTACACAGAATTACTTCATTCAATTCTTTCACCGTACACAGAATTTCCTCAATCATTTCCTTCACCGTACACAGTGATACGTCATTCATTCGCTGTCCCAATGCCACCATAACCTTGCTTGAGTCGCTTCACGCAATGCTTCGAACGTCGCTTGTTTTTCTTCCACAAACACACTTCCCTGTACCTGTAATACTTGATACAGTTCTTACTGCAAGGTTCTGGTCTTTGGCTTGAGTCACCTGGTTTGGATGTAGTCTAATACTCGCTCCAGATCTCAAACGGGGTTCAGCACAGACCCTCCTGACCACCAGTTATGTTACTATTGATCACGTGGGGTTCAGTTGGAGGTTCGACCAAGCTTCCTGAAGCATCGGATCAGTACGGACAATATGAACCTTAATTCCACACACACACACACACGCACACGGACACAGGCTAGTGTAAACCTCCCTCTCTTACCTTACGAGATAAGTAATCACAAATATGTAATCACACGCACGGACACACAGAGACACACACAATATAACACAGGCCGGCTGAGCCTGGACTTCTGTGAGCTGGTAATAACAATTTGTGCAGAGGTGATCTTGCACATAAGACGTCTGGGAACTAATTAGACAGCTCTGGTCTTGTTAGGATACAAGTGTTGCCAGTTAAGGAAACGCAGCTGCTGGTGTTGCAAGTGTTGCCACTAATTGGACAGAGCACCTGCCTCAAACACTGTGTGTCTGCATGACAATACACTCTGGGTTACCCACGGCAGCAAATGGGGGGTTGGCCATGGTGATATCACCTGTTCTTCCGATCAGAAAATAAAGGAAATGGTTGAAGTGACTCTTTTTCTGAGAGAGAGAGAGAGAGAGAGAGAGAGAGAGAGAGAGAGAGAGAGAGAGAGAGAGAGAGAGAGAGAGAGAGAGAGAGAGAGAGAGAGAGAGACCGACCTGGAAGATATCCTCTTATCATCTTGTTCAAATACATATATATATATATATATATATATATATATATATATATATATATATATATATATATATATATATATATATATAGTTAAGGGTACGAGCATTTGTCCTCTCTAGGGTCGAAAATGGAAGGTAAGGAAATAATAATGTGAAAGGAAGAATGTACGAGATTGAGTAATTCATTAATTACAGGGGAAATAGGAAGCAGGTGGGGTTGCGCCCAGAGGGGATGATTCTAATACATAATGAATAATATTTGTTTCATTATTTATATATATGATATAGATGTGATACCCAGTCACGCGTCATGGCTTGTATGATGACATCTTTACCTATCAAGATTTATATTCTTTAATGACATTCCGTTAGCTTTTGATTGGTTGTTGTGGAAGGGATGGACTACGTTTATTTGGTGATCGGACGGCTGTACACGGGAAGTATACGACAGCTGACCTTGAATCATCTTTTCTATGAGATAAAGAAAAATGAATGAGTCAGTCACCATTGTATCATGCTAGACTATCCAGGACACGAAGTACCTATTTCACAACTACTACTGCTACTATTACTACTACTACTACTACCAGTACTACTGTTACTACTTCTTCTACTACTGCTACTACTACTACTACTACTACTACTTCTATTACCTACTCAAAGCAGTACATTAGCCGAACCATTCAAGCAATTACGGTAAACCATCATAACCTTAGAAGGTCCCATTAGACTAAGTTTCCACAGAGTAATTACCCACTTAGAGACACGGGGAAGCCCTCATCATCGTCATCATCATCATCATCATCATCATCATCATGAGGCAAGCGGTCTTGGTTCAATTACCAACTCGTCTCATAACTTAGCTGGCCTTAACAGTCAGTTTGCAAGGTTACTGTAGTCTTTCGTGTGGGTACCTCCCCACCTCTCTCTCTCTCTCTCTCTCTCTCTCTCTCTCTCTCTCTCTCTCTCTCTCTCTCTCTCTCTCTCTCTCTCTCTCTCTCTCTCTCTTGCTTGCTTGACGGAGGCGGCTTGTGGAGAGTGAAAAAGGCACTAGGGGGCTAAAGTGATGCTTTAAGAATCATTTAAAGAGATGATGCTGATGTGACATCAGCAGCGATCATGGGAAGGACGAGTGTTACTGGATTTTTAAAAAAGGAGATAGTCGAAACAGTGAAGAATTTGAGAGGTTAAATGACACCTCTTTCAAGCTTGTGATTGTCTGGGTCGATCCACTGATGACTGGGGCCTACTAACACGTATACCTTGGCAGTCAGTCAATACTTTATATGTGATGAAGTGAAATAGAGAGTATGACTTCACCTTATGGGCACATGCCAGATGCATGACAGATGCATGATAGATGCATGACATATATTCTTGTAGTTTGATCATTCAGTAGACGTTAGCCAATCGTACATCATGAACATAAGCCACATCACTGCGAGTGCTTCGGGTACGTAAATATACATTGGTTCAATTAGGAAGCCATACCTTTGTACAGTGATAAGCAAACCCTGGAACGAACCGCCCGCTATTGTTTAGCTTTTGACCAAGGCCACAAAAAATAGCACACGGATATTTTGTTGTTTCATTCCATTGTTCTAGGATTCAGTCTGCCTCGGATGCAGCTGAGGCTATAAAGATAATTGCATCTGCTGTAGGATTTCCATATGTTGAGTTATAATTACCACGAAAATGTTTTGATTCATTGCTTAATTAAGGAAAGAGACTTTTGTGTGTAACTCTTTCGTAAACATGGCGTGCCTGGAAGGTTAGCAAGCGAATGTCTCGTATAGTTTATGAACAATAGAACTGTTACTAAATTCACTTCGGTTCAGTCTCTCTCTCTCTCTCTCTCTCTCTCTCTCTCTCTCTCTCTCTCTCTCTCTCTCTCTCTCTCTCTCTCTCTCTCTCTCTCTCTCTCTCTCACTTGGAAGGCTCATTCAGTCCCCATCTGTTCGGTATCATCACCTCACCATGAACCTAGACTCCACCCACTTGAAGACAATCAGACCAACGCTTCCTTATTCACAACCCAGTCGATATGATCTCTCCCGGTTGGAATACGAATCAAAACTGCTTAATACAAGCAGCGTCCCAATCACCTCCCATGGCGTCCGTCTCGACACCACACTCACCTCTGTACCCTTTTTGCCCTTACCTTGCCTTACCTTCAACTCTGAACACCAGCGTCTCTGCGGGAGGAGAGGTGGCTGACCAGCATTGCTGACAGGACGCCCGAGCTGCAAAGGGCCGCACTCAAGCCACAGTTTGATTAAAGACGTCATCTCGAGAGGTCTCGCCTGGGCCAACTGCCCTACCAGGAGGGAAGAGAAGCATCTCAGGCCTTGTGGAAGTGTCATACAGCAAACATTATTGGCCTGGAGGAGAAGCAGGCGGCTGTTATGGGGCTGCACCTGCTCCTCTACCGTGGAATACACGTCATAAAACCTCAGGGAACCCGAGTGTGTGTTGAGGACTCGATGGAGCAGCAGAGGAGACCAATGGATACACATTACCTCTTCGCTCCTATTGGATCAGAGACGCTTGGAACCCTGAAGGGCTATTCAGAAGACCCTTGATTTCCTCAATGATTTTTGATCCTGACTGACCCAAGTTGCTAGAGACGAGACTGCAGCCGGTTTTCTATTCCAGCGCCTCATCATTGCCATCCAAAGAAGGAATGCAAAGCTCATCAACGTCTGATGTGTCTCCTCATGTAAACACGTGAAAATGAACGATGGATCATCAATAAAGTATTATCAGATTTGACAAGCCTATCATTTTCCACCGTACACTATCTTCCCTTAGATAGATTGTAGTTTTTATTTGTATCGAAATAAAGAAAAAATGAAAGGATGGAAGAATGATATGAGTCTTGAATAACGTCTGCTTCGGAATGATCAGATGAAGCAGTGATGGTAAGAGGAGAGCAAGTGGGTCATGTGTTGCCAGTAGGAAGGCAGTAAAATGTACGGGCGTCCGTAATTCATTGAGTTGGTAGCATTTGTTGTGATATATCTGGCAGCCAACACCATAAGGGTGGGAGGAGGAGGAACCCTTCGCCAATATCGTGCATGATATTACATTCTCTGCAGGATGTTGCAACCAGCCGACCAGAGAGCCGCTCCGGTACCCTTATAATGCTTAGTTTATGTTCTCTCCTCAAATTTACGGGGAAATATCGAAGTCCCTTCTTAACACTTTACCAGATATATTCATTCAAAAGAAAGCTGTTGGTAGGATATCATCATACTCGAGGCGCTACGTCAAACAATGTCTTCATTCTGATGGGGATTAATCACTTCCTCTGTAATTCCTATCTCCCTCTTTTTTTTTGGCCCCAGTCTATAGGAAAATGTTCAATTTTCCCCCTAGTCAACACAGCACCCAGATCTCTGAGGCTTTTGGTAACTGCAAACAATAATACCCGAAATACTTCAGCGAATGGAATGTCCCCCCCCCCAAACGTAACAACTCAGTGGATTTTGGCAGTCCTTACAAAGCCCAGCAGCCTGGCTGTAAAATCTTTTTCGCAATTAGCGTTGTGCCAATTACGGGTGAAAGATGAGAGGGAATGTGTGATCTGAGTGTCAGGATTTGACCAGCTTGGACCTGGCTGCTGAAGGCTGATAGAGACACTACCGGAGCTGATACATTTTCCCTCCACACAGACCATCATGTGTAGGTGACCTTTGCGGTTAGGTAAAGTGGAAGGACTATTCTGTACCACAGGCGGACCCCTCTCGTACCACAGGAGGACCATCCTAAACCACAGGAAGACCATCATTCACAACAGGAGGAACCATCCTGCGCCACAGGAGGAACCATCATCCAACAGAAGAAGCCATTTTACACCACAGGGGGCCATTCAAAACCAAAAGGTGCCATTGTAAACAACGAAGAAACCTTTTGTTTCTTGTGGAATCATCCTGAAATCCTAGGGAACCATTCTGTTCAACAGAGAACCATCCTTGCTTATTAAAGACGACCCTCCAGCTTCTGGGGACTATGCCACGCATCAAGTTACCATCCTGTAAAACATGGGTCCATCCTATAACATCCTGTATAACATGAGTCCATTCTGATAACATCGCATATAACACAGGATCATCCTGCAAAAACAGACAGACCATCTTGTATAACATGATACCATCCTGCAGAACAGTAGGGCATCTTGTTGAACATTAGACCATCCTGCCAGAGGGAGATTATCATATCATATAACGCTCAACCATCCTGATAAACAGTAAGGTCACCCTGTTTAACTCAGAGCCATCCTTCAGACGGGAGAACCATCCTGAATAGCATTAAACCATCCAGCAAAACATAGGGGACCATCCTGGACGACCAAGATACCACATAGTACCACAGGTAAGGGGACAAACAGACCATCTTTGCACTGTACGATACGAAAAATATATGACAGTGGCTGGAGGATGGTTGAGTCAACCTGGACACGTAAAAAAAAAAACATTATTTGCGCCTCTTTAAGCACGTGAATAACCTGCAGGTTTTACTCAGTGGATCATCTGTTTTGCCTTTGTGCTCTTCCCACGTCTGTGAGTTTCTGATGTCTCCCACTACCACTACCAGCCTCAGAGGGACCCGTTCGTCTGTTGCTGGATGAATTCCTTTGCATTCCTTTGTGAGTCGTCATCGCGGGGGCGGGGGGGGGGGGGGGGATACTCCCTACATGGAGGAGGAGGACCACAGAGGATCTAGAGAGAGAGAGAAGACCAGTAGGACTACAGGGGACCGAGGGAGAAGACCAGGAGAACCACAGGGGACCGAGGGAGAAGACCAAGAGGACCACAGGGGACCGAAGGAGAGAGAGGACCACAGGGGACCGAGGGAGAAGACCTGGAGGACCAAAGGGGACCGAGGGAGAGAGAGGACCATCTGTGCTCTGTCGGCTCTGGAGCACATGATCTTCGTAATTGCTTCAGGCATCCGATATCGTCGACACCTCACATAGATCTCTGTGAGTCATGAGGGTGTGAGTCATGAGGGTGTGAGTCATGTGGTTGAGATTTTTGAGAGTTTGGGTTACATGGTTGTGAGTGATGTGGTTGTGTCTCATGGCCGTGAGTTGATTTGATGTCTTGTCTCTCATTTACATGTCCATATAAATATATATATATATATATATATATATATATATATATATATATATATATATATATATATATATATATATATAATATATATATATATATATATATAAAGTGTTCTAGCACCAAATATCTCTTAATCACTGCCTGTGAAGGTGAAAATCCTGCACAACACATGAATGATTAACTGCACATAACACAAGACGTGGGGGTTTATCGAGCAGATTTCGAGATGAAAGGAGATTTAGGTGCAAGGCTTCCTCATCGAAGATCATCTTTATGTTTGGATTTTTGATGGAGCAGAGATGTGTACAGGTGTTCATGTTGGAGCAGAGATGTGTACAAATGTTCATGTTGGAGCAGAGATGTGTACAAGTGTTCATGTTGGAGCAGAGATGTGTACAAGTGTTCATGTTGGAGCAGAGATGTGTACAAATGTTCATGTTGGAGCAGAGATGTGTACAAATGTTCATGTTGGAGCAGAGATGTGTACAAGTGTTCATGTTGGAGCAGAGATGTGTACAAGTGTTCATGTTGGACCAGGATTTCTGTATAAACATACATTTTGGACCAGGATTTATTTAGCAGTAAATTCATTTTGGGTCGGAGTTTATCTGGTGTGCACAGTTTTGGAACGGGAAATTTATTCGTTAACTTTCGTTCTACGCCAGAATTTATCCCCCCCCCCCCGAATTACAGGCTGGGGTGGGGTGGGGGTTTAGGGAACTATTCCCTTGATAATATGACTGATCAGAATTATTGACTAATATCATGGTAGAACACAAGTAACAACAGAAATGACTAAGTTCATTTGTTTTCCATCTATGTGAAGACGTGGACGTCCTCCGTGTCTGCTTTCATGAAGAACAATATTTGGTTATTGGAAGGGGGTGGGGGAGAGGGAGGGAGAGGGGAGGGGGCTGATTAGTTCAATGTACCTCTTGGTTGGTGTGTGTGTGTGTGTGTGTGTGTGTGTGTGTGTGTGTGTGTGTGTGTGTGTGTGTGTGTAAGGTATATTGTCTATGGTGGCGGGTTAGCCAGCAGCTTCGTTACCTTTGACTGAGTAATGAATGTGTAAAATATTGTGGTTCGAAATGGGGAATAATGAAAAATTGGTTATCGGGACAGGGAACAGTTATTGTTTATCAGAATGGGGAACGATGATTCGTTATCGGATAACATAACTAATTGTTGTAATACTGACCAGTAATTGGTTATGGAAATAGGATACATCATTTGATGATCAGAATGAGGTGCAATAATTGGTTATCAAAGCAAGTTATGGTTATTGGTTATTTGAATGGACTCAACAATTGGTTATCAGAATTTGGTACTGTTGGTAATTGGAGTGAGAAACAATATTCAGTGATGAGAATAATCCAATTTAGGAATAAAGTAAAAATATATATATATCAGAATAGAGCCAAATGATTGGTTACTGGAGTGGAAGACAGTAATTCTTTTTATCGTAATGATGTGGCTACTGTTTTGCAATGGATCCAATACAACTTATCAGAAGGAAGAACTATGATCTTATAGGAATGGAGTACGAATGATTGGTTACAGGAACGAACCACGAATAACTGCATATATAAATGTTGTACGAATAATTGGTTACAGAAATTGGGATACGAATAATTGGCTATGGAAATAGGGTAGAAATAATTGGTTATAGTTATGAGGTAACCAGAAAGCTCAAGGTGGATAATGTCTCCAGGCCAATTATTGTAATGGGGTTTTTACCTGCTGGAGAAGGAAATAGACTTCCCTATAAAGACGCCAAATAACCTTGATGCTGGAGTTCATCAAAACACGCATCATTGTTCACATAATGAGACACAGGAGCACCGACCAGGGGAGGGGGGGCCTCCCTCCCGGGGTCATTATTCTCGATTAGCTGTTAATGAGCCTCAGATAGGAGCACTTTCATCATAGCGAACATATTCATTAACATATTCATTTTCATAGAGGGAGGGAGGGAGGGAGGGAGGGAGGGAGGGACGGACGGACGGACGACTAATCTTTTCCACTGCAAAATCTCCTGATGATTATCATTACCTATTTTTTCTTTTTCTACGAATACTTTGAAAGAGCCAAACTCATTATCCGTGTCATTTGCCAGACGTAAAGATCACCGATTTCGCTTGTTGTTAGAGGTGGAAAAATTGCACGATAACTGCTTGCTGCCGGGAGCACATGTGGTGTCTCTGCCTACCAGACGCATGAGCAACAAGTGGTAGATCGCCCTCCTAGATTGTGGTAGAGTGTCGAGGCATACGTGAGACCACAGACCTCACGGAGGCACGAAAAACAATGATGCAAAACGAAAAGAAAAGGTCAGACATGCAATTGCTCACGTCAGATATATATATATATATAACAGCACCATCTGGTAGTTAACCCCGTACAGCTACCCCCTCCCCCCATCCACGCTCCTAAGCAAAAGATATCAGAAATCTATCACGAGACAGACAGACAAACGGGAATAAGATTAATAGACCTGGGTTATAAAAAGACTCTACTGGGGAGGAAAAACAGAGAATCACAATGAAAAAAGATTTTTCTTTCTCTCTCTTACCCGCTAGACGAAGGAGGAGGACCACCAGATGTAGATGTCTGAGGCAGAGAGCCCGGAACACACTCATTGTTGACCTGGAAGAAGAGAAAAATTGAAACCATGCATTATACCAAGCAACAAAGGGCGTGTCGACCACGCCACCAACCCATCCTCTACCCCCTTCTTTATGTAGCCCCAGGGTAAATAAAGAACCCATTTACCCAGGTTAAGAAAAAAGGTATAAACTGGGTTTCGAGAGGTTTCCGTTCCTTGAAAAGCTGAGAGAAACATTGCTATTGTATTCTATGGGGACCCGGACCTCCTGTTGACTGTGTTCACTCACACATTTATGTCTCCATCCATTTTCCTTGTTTCGTCTCCGTATCAATTGATCCAAAAATCAGAGACTGATGATAAGAGGGAGTGGTGACGACACGTTCGTAACGACTGGTTTGACTTAACGACTTAATGAGGCTTGACAATACGAGCTTTGGTTAGGCTAAATCATTAATCATCTTCGATGTGGATCCATTTCAAAACCAATGTGCCAGCCATGCCAGTCATCTTCTAAAGCTGACAAGATCATCCTTTCCATTCATCTACCATTAGACACTTGATGTGGTCATTCTCAGGTCAACAGTGTCAAAAAGAAGTCAACTCTAAATGCCTACGTTAACTACTTTTATCAGAAATAAACGAATTGATTATGTGTAATACATTTTAGCATCACATAAACAGCAGGATTTTTTTTATTTTTTGATAGAATCGCTAACTAAAAAAACGATATTGAGTTATCCGCTCCAACAGTCATGATTCAGCAATGGTTCGTGGTTTTTATATCTGATAAATTTTTTTTTGAATTTCGTGTAACTGTGTAAGTAAGAACGACCTACCGTTGGCTCGAGTGATCATGCATTCTACATTAACACAGACCCTGTGCCGGGTCTTGGAGAAGAAGAAGAAGAAGAAGAAGAAGAAGAAGAAGAAGAAGTACTGGAAGAAAAAGAAGAAGAAGAAGAAGAAGAAGAAGAAGAAGTACTGGAAGAAAAAGAAGAAGAAGAAGAAGAAGAAGAAGAAGAAGAAGAAGAAGAAGAAGAAGAAGAAGAAGAAGAAGTACTTTTAGTGCACAAATGTAACTGCCATCACATATCTAGTCATTGCAGTAAGCAAAGGTTCTCGGAACACTTGAGCATTTTGATGTATTCAAAGTAAAGATGAACCAGGAACTTCTGTGTTCCCTTCCTCCTTTTAACAATAAACGGACACAGACGGATAAAGCCGTGCTTAACCTTCAGATATCAGAGGATCATAGATGTCAAATATGGCGATACGATTGTTCGTTTTGGGGTGTTGCTAGATGGCACCTCCAATCCAACACATCCAGAAAAAAATTTATGAAATGTCATCAAGACTTAAGCAATCCTGTGTAAAATCAGTGTCTCGTTGACCATCAAGGGCGACAGGAAGCGGTTGCTAGAATTTCCCCAGTTCTTTTGCAGTGACCCGATGCTTAGAGATGAAAAGTATGCTTATACCTCCTCTGCTCGACGCCAGGTTCCTCTTGGGTACGATAACTTAACCTCTTAAGTACGATTACGAGCATTATCGTACACAAGAGGCATTATATCGTCCTGCTGAAGGTGGTCGTACTCAAGGGGCTTAAGTCGTCGTACTCAAGGGGCTTGAGTCGTCGTACTCAAGGGGCTTGAGTCGTCGTACTCAAGGGCTTCAGTCGTCGTACTCAAGGGGGTTAAGTCGACGTACTCAAAGGAGCAAGTCGTCACACACACACACACACACACACACACGAGGGAACTATGTTCTCTAGGCCAGAGGGCTGAACATAAACAATCCTCTACACCGCATCTGTTGCCACACAAACAGTTGGTCAGAAGAACCAGGACAGACTCAGCCAACTGAACGTAGCGGACGATAGGTACCTCACCTCCATACACACACACACACACACACACACACACACACAAATCATATGTATATATATTAATGGCCGACCGCCCGTTCACCAGTTAGGGAAAGGGTTCTAAATGCCGCACCTTTGAGAATCATGCAGATGTTGGGCCCAAGTCCAAACAGCTACACGCCACTTTGAGGATCAAAGTTCAAATGTTTCCAATGAAAACGTTTGAGACTAAATCATTTATGGTATTCGTAGGGGGAAGAAGAAGCGCCCTGAGAGGAGAGACAGTTCGGGGGAATATTCGATAAGCCATATACTTCCCTTGGTGAAGGCATGGGACCAGTTTGTCACCTTCGACAACACAAATATACGACTGACCTTGTAAAGATTCCCGTCAAAGATCCCCCTTCGAAATAGGACGTAGATGACAGCGCCAATGGGATTTAAAAGCATAGAAGGATGCGATAAGATATCAGTAAACACACAGACCACGAGGAGGTGAAAAGAAATAAAGGATAGCAACCTGGTGCTTGCGGAACAGCAAACATTACCCATATGAGCATGTTCTCTGTCCAGCTACACTCGTAATGTTCGGGTATCTTCTGCCACACGAGAGAGAGAGAGAGAGAGAGAGAGAGAGAGAGAGAGAGAGAGAGAGAGAGAGAGAGAGAGAGAGAGAGAGGGAGAGGGACGACCCGGGTGGCGCATAGAAAAGGAGAGAAAGCCAAAGTGCTCTCCAGAATATGGCACAGACGACTGCCTTACCGCTGGAGGCATGTGAACCTCTTTTTCGGCTTCCGCGCAGCGAGTGTTTGCGATAAGGCGTCGTCGTTATCCAGTTGGTATAGGTAAAAGCCTCGCTGGAAACTATTACGGGAGGAGCAAAGGCGCTCTCAGTAATGCAGGTCGCAACGCAACGCGAGGCAATCCGGGGAAAATTGCATTCCCGTTGTATGACTCTGTGAAAAGAGTTGGTTGTTGACAAGACCAGACCCCCAGCCAGACGCACTATGTTTCCTGAAGATGAAAGAGACTTGGACGAAGTTCTTCGCCCCGCAAATGGTACCCTCTTGACCTTCAGGTTTTAATGCGCAAACATCGCGAGGATCTGGCTGACTAGGAACAGATAAGGCTGTGGTACAAGCGAAGGATTCTGTTGACTCGTTTAACTGGATGTTGGAAAAGAATGGTCCAATCTATGTGTTAATGGAACAAATAGACTCAGTCTCGTCCCGGATGTCTCCTTCATATCACTAGCATCCAAATGTGAGACAAAATGTGGCTCAGCCGTCTCTCGTTACCATCCACTTCAAGCGGTTGACGATGGTAAGTCGGGGTTTAACCCTACACGCTACATTGATGAAACACCCCACCACATGTGGCTATGATTTTAAGAGATGCAGTAAACCTAACACGCTTAGCACAACAGACCTCAGATGAACCCACTACATGGGACCAAAATGTTTAGAGATGCTGCAACCGTTGCATCACACACCAGGCAAAGGTAATGTAGTCAACGCTGTGTTTTACACAGGGGGGGAGGAAAAAAGAAATAGTGTTACTCGCGTTTTTTGCTGTTGGAGCAGCATTATCTCACTGGGTTTAATGAGCCGAGTCTAGTTACGAACTCATGACCTGGACCTGCACGAAACGCTACACCACCTGCACTAACTACATGTTGCCCTAAGTTCGTGTGTAATTAGCGCATTATCAGTTAGACTATTTGAATTGCAAATTAACCTCATTAACGTTTGTAGTTAGATTATATATATATATATATATATATATATATATATATATATATATATATATATATATATATATATATATATATATATATATATATATCATGCATTTGTGCCATACTAGAGAAACAAACAATATACTAAAAGAAATGAGATCAGACAGTAGATAAGTCAATGGTTGTATGATTTTGTATGATAATCTCAGCTCGCACAACTTGTCAAACAGTTTGCATTGTTCAGATTTAAGAACCTGTATTGGTACTTTGTCACTAGAGGCTGCGATTGCCTGAGGGTTTTCACAGACTCGTATCATTTGACCATTTGATCCTTAAACGACCATTATGGCTTGTGAAATGACCTCAAATTCCTGAGCCACACGTCCCTCATCGCACTGTGGGAACCATGACTGACTCTCTCGGGAACTACGGTGCTGTTCATAATATAAGGTTCAGTCTTCCCTCCAGGTGTACGTGGGGTTCTGTCCGTGATGTTGTACGTGGGTCCGTGACGGATGTACGTGCGACTGACGGACTATCTGTGTTGCGGGGCGGGTCCGGCAAAACCCCTGCCAAGTGGGTCAGGGATGACTCTGTCGAAGGGAGGACGTCTTCTTGCTCTTCCTCTTCCTCTTCTTTTCCTAATTCTCCTCCTCCTCCTCGTCCTCGTCCTCCTCCTCTTCCTCATCTTCATTTTCTAAATCGAGCATATAGCCCGTGGAGGTAGAGAGGTGTGTGGTGGACATCACAAGAATCGTAAAGTACCTTTGGAAATGAGGTGAAAAGTCTCATGGAAGGGAGGGAGGGACATTTCTGGCTCCATAAATGATAATTCATGCCATCCAGAGTGGGTGGATGGGTGGGTGGATGGGTGGATGGATGGGTGGAGAGGGGGGGCTGGGAGACTATTACTACTACCCCCACCCTCACCTCACCCCTCTCGCAAAGAGCTTCCAGAAGCCAAAAAGGGAAAGAGAAAAAAGTCTTTCAATTCTTTTTTTCATGGAACGGGAGCATCAAAGAATGGCCTCAGTCTCTCTAATGGTTAGTTAAGCGAGGGAGTTACCGAGGTTCATCGCTGGGAGACGCAGAGACCTAGGCCGCTTCGCCCGGCACCTAGTTTAGACCACGAGTTTCAAACTGACTCCGGTAAATTCCTTTTTTTCCCCCCATCAAAACAAGTTTTTCGGCAGGTGATTTTTTTAAATGTCTTCGATTACCGTGTGGGAGATTTCTTGCTCTCTTCGAGACAAGGTCTCCTGATGTCAAACTGACAGAAATACTGAAAATAGAGGCAGTATTACGAAGGCCACACAACCTGAAGTCTTCTCCTCCCTTTGACCTGATGTCCAGCGAGATATGGTAACATAGGAGCAACGTTCGTACGTGCTGGGAAGGAGATACACCACCTCCAACAGCCTGAGCCAGTATCTCCGGGGTTTATATGAGCGCTGAGGCTAAGCTGTGCCGGCATACACTCTGCAGATTGAATAATTTACATACATTACCTTGATTTACAGGTAAAAGATGTAAATGAGCCGTAAATAAGTAGAGGACGCCCAGTATCTGTCTTCATATGTTGATGAAGATACTCGGGAAAGAAACTGGAAAACTGGAAAAGATTTATTGACAAAAAGGCGAAAAAATAATATATATATGTATATATATATATATATATATATATATATATAAAACAGAGAGAGAGAGAGAGAGAGAGAGAGAGAGAGAGAGAGAGAGAGAGAGAGAGAGAGAGAGAGAGAGAGAGAGAGTAATAATTCACAATGTAAATTCCTATGAGAGTATGACCTTGCCCAGAAAGAACATAAACACATTAAGGAACCTAAGTCTGTGCCATTCGTTAAGACCAACAGACCAGTTTATACAATGGGAAACCACGGCAGCCATTTGTCTGGACCAGCAGACCATATTATACACAGTGAGGCCACAGCTCCCGGGCCCATTACCCTGTTGATGACAGAGCAGTCATACAGCAGCGGAGGATTTATAAGCGTCCACTCTCGCCAGCGAACAAGAATATCGACGCGTAAGACTATGGCGAGTAGGTCACCCATGTGTAAACACAAGGTGTTGTCGTCTACCTGGTTGACGGACAGGTGTCTAAAGCATATGGTCGAGTTGATAAAGAATCTGGGCTAATGTGTGTGAACCATATTGGTTTATAATGGTAGAGAAGACAAGCAAGTCCCCCCATACAGCATCAGGGTACGTTATCTTTTTCTGGAGTATAACAATGTTAAATACCGAGGCAAATCCCGTTATGGAGAAGGAAGCAGGCGTTTACCCTACGAAAACTCAGAAACACAGATCACTGCCCTATTATCCGCCTTGTGATTACACGTACATAAGCTGTGGCCAGAGAGACTGACGAATATGTTAGACTCTGATGTGGGGAATTACGAGAGTGGGGGTAACAGCGCGTATGGCATACGGTATAGCCTCCTACAACGAAACAGAAGGTCAGGGGTTCGATGCAGGAGGAACTGAAGCGGGTTCTGTTCGTGTGGCTCATGGTTATGTAGAAAGCGGGAAGAGAACTTTGCCTAGGAACTGTGATGAGTGACAACTTCATATCCTGGTGTGATATGGTATACTGGTGATAGATAACTGTGGGTGAGGTTGTATGTTATAACACTACTGTTCTCCTAGACTGTTTGTAACTGTGAGTTGTTAAACTGACTGACACGGTTTTACCCTGACTACCAGACTACCTGAAGACTGTGTTGAAAAACTGTTCATTGCAGTCTTCATGTGTCGCAGCCGTTGACATAAACTGCTTCAGCACACACACACACACACACACACACACACACCCACACACATATGTATATATATACGAGACGTGAGTCTCTGACTGCATCGTTCATGCAACGGTGCCATTTTATAACGTGCTCTTCCACGGCAGGAATCAGAACGAGAGAAACAACGAGGCAAGGAACACGAGAAAGACAATAAGATGTTCTGCTGAAACGGATGATATGTCTTTTCTTTGTGGACGCTTAGTAAATGAGAAACTTTTTATTATCATTATTGATCAAAGTTCGAGGATTAGAGAAAGAAACTGTACCCTACATCCGAGGGTTTGGGAAGAATCCAATACCAGTAATGCGGAACTTCTGATCAGACAAGGGATTTACCATGAAGGCTTCCCATCTCTCCAGAAGCACTGTTGACCCATTTGCTTTATATCAGGTCGGGGGAGGTAAATGTACAGAGATTAGGATTACCATCATGGCGATCCAGTTCCTTGTTTTGAGAGAGAGAGAGAGAGAGAGAGAGACACCGCCCCCCAACAAACGTAGACCAACCTCACGTAGGTAATATCTCGTGGGACCGAGGACAGACAGAGTCGAGAGGGATCTTGTGTCGTCACTGAAGACATTGATCTCTTCACTGAATGAAAGAAAGAAAGAAAGAAAGAAAGAAAGAAAGAAGGATTTCGTAAAGTGAATCCGCCCATTTCATGGCCATCGGACGATGATATGTGGGACTGGACATTGTAGGTCAATGTGCTGCACTGGGATTTGACGTGGGGGCTTTGCTCTGGCAGAGCCATTTATGTAAATGGCTCTGTTGTAGAGTGTTAGCGTTGTTTCTCGTTTTATTGCTATGTTGGGCTTATGCAGATGACTGCGTTGGTATGAATGATTATATCATATATATATTATATATATATATATATATATCCTTTTTTCTATTGTATTGTTGTTTTGTTATGTTAAGCGGATGTAAATTCCCTTCTGATGTTTCATTGATGTAAGTAGCTACCTCATAACACATTGTTGATGTAGACAATTTTCCAAGTTTTCATTGATGTAAACATGGTTTGCATGGTAAGTCTGAGTGATTGATGTGGATAGATTTGCAGTCACGAAAGAGAGTAAGTGGATATGTTGCATGATTGATGTAGGGGCGTTTTATTACTCTATGTGATTGATGTCCTGCCGCCCCACAGAATGGTCGGTCATTGATGTTAAGAGTCTATGTCACTGTCTGTCACTGTTAAACGCAGAGGGCCAGACTCACAGACAGACAAAGGGACAGAGAAAACCATCAATAGTAATCATAATGCTTTTGAGAGCATACAAGCATCTCCACTACATTCCTGCTATTACTTTACGAAGGCAATTTTCACTCCATTGGAACAGGATCTGGTTACTGGTCTCTGAGACATTTGACGCACGGCAATATGACGTGATTGTAAATAACACGACTTCTCAAACCCATGAAAGATCTGAAAGCTTAAAAGACCGTTCCCATAGAATGGAGGGACGGAATCTCCATAGCTAGAGATATAAGAGAAAACTCTACGTGAAGTGTGTGTGGCATAGAAAGGCCGTGGTTTATCCTAAAGGAACCATAAAGTGTTGCTGGGTTATCGTCTGTGTTGTCCAGCCAATGTTTTGAAATCCGTCTGTCGCTCGTGACCTATCGGAGTTATGGATTATCCTCCTGTTACGGCTGGTGAAAAATATATATTTTGGGGAGACTGACGTATGATTGATGGCAACAACAGAGTGGCAGGAGTACAGAGGAAGATAGATGGGAGAGAATGACTAACGTAGGAACAACAGATGACCATAAGAGCAACAGATATAGAGAGGAAAAGAGATGCCTCAAGGGGAGGGTAGGCAATAGACCAGTTATGTACTAGAGATAGCTGATCAGACAGCAGATGGATGATTGGGCTAAAGAAGTATAACAATACAACAGTTAACTCACAAAGGTGGAGAACCAGCAGAATACAACAGAAAACCTATAGAACAACAGAAAAGGAAATCATGACAGACGACTAAAGGCAAAAGAACAACATAGAACACTGTTCTCTTTGTATAACAATCTTTATCCTCTACCCCTGAGTAACTAAGTGATAAATCAACATCATTTATTTCTTCCCAAGTTAAAAATATCGTAAGAAAAATAAAAGTGAAATGACCGTGAGTGACTTCCTTCATTTCCAGTCATCGACAAACTATGTAAATCTTGAGAACATTATGTTCAAAAGCGAACAAAACCGGATTGAGGAGTCTGATATGTAAATACGAAATTTAGCACCCAGACATCTCTTTACCCGTACGTAAACATTATAGATTCCAGTGACGACCGACGATGCCTTTTTTTTTCTATCGGATTGGATCCTGGATTGCAAATGTGGAGCCTCGGTACAGAGCATCGGATTCTCTCATTTGCAGCTGGAATATAAGACGGGGGATCGGATTCTGGGGGATTCGCGTCTGGAGTGTCGGCCAAACCCACGGATTTCCTCAATCGCCAAGTCGGATTTGGGTCGGATACTGGGAATATGGCGGACAACATCGGTGCTGTAAAGGAGTCTAGAAGCCGTAGCGAAGATTGATGTTTTGAAATGGTGGGGTCTGAGCTGTAGGTTTTATGATATATTGGCACACCAACACGCATACATAAAACACACACACACACACGCACACACATCTTATATATATATATATATATATATATATATATATATATATATATATATATATATATATATATATATATATATATATATATATATATATATATATTATCCCTGGGGATAGGGGATTAAGAATACTTCCCACGTATTCCCTGCGTGTCGTAGAAGGCGACTAAAAGGGGAGGGAGCGGGAGGCTGGAAATCCTCCCCTCTCGTTTTTTTTTAATTTTCCAAACGAAGGAACAGAGGAGGGCCAGGTGAGGATATTTCCACAAAGGCCCAGTCCTCTGTTCTTAACGCTACCTCGCTAATGCGGGAAATGGCGAATAACTTAAAAGAAAGATATATATATATATATATATATATATATATATATATATATATATATATATATATATATATATATATATATATATATATATATATATATATATATATATATATATATATATATATATATATATATATATATATAAGTTGGTCTCAGTTGGAGCAAGGAGTCAACTATGCACCCCATACTACAAGGAGTGATACATGTCTGTCATATTGTATGCTCCATCTTGACTCAGTACTTGCCACTGGGCGCACGTAAATGACATCCTGCTTCGTTCATTTTTCCCCCCGGACGTTCCACTGGGATGGGAAATTACTCGCGGATATTGCCACACTCGGAGAAAAAGTCGGCACGATTGCCGTCCTCATTACGAAGTTGAGGAATGAAGGAGGAGAAAAATACTGATGGTTGGTCCCTCGGAGTTCCAGGAATTACCTCAGGGTTCTGGATGTGTGGGGCGAGCGACGACCAAGTGCTTGGACACCTTGGAGAGTTTGGACCTCGAGGACAACATGCGAGGATTACTCTACCTTCTGACCTCGAGGACAACATGCGAGGATTACTCTACCTTCTGACCTCGAGGACAACATGCGAGGGTTACTCTACCCTCTGACCTCGAGGACAACATGCGAGGATTACTCTACCATCTGACCTCGAGGACAACATGCGAGGATTACTCTACCTTCTGACACTTCTACTTCCGACCCCCAGGTGGATGTACGGTGGGTGGGGAGGACCTCTGCCTCCAGTGAGACATTGGCGACGTCTGCTGTCAATGAAAAGCATACACCACCCATGACTGACATATGACTCGTGTGTCATGTCACATCCACACCTTCCAAGTCGTGCCCACACACACAGCTGCGTCTATCTACCGTATATCTCTGGTCAGAAGTGGTCAACATCATCATTATCTTCATTATTATCTTTATCATTATCTTCATCTTTTTTAATCATGAAGCCCTTGTTGAGGAGTTTCTGCAGCTTCGAGGCTGCGCTGAAATCAGAAGCAGGGAAATGATGGACTCTTTTGAAAGGACAAGGTCTTCGATGAGGCTGTACTTTCACATCGCTTGACTTTACGATGACACATCCCCGCCGGTGGTGACCTGGCCACCTCCCGGTATAACCACAGGCAGGTGGAGTCCGGTAGCATAACGGTGTTGTGCCACTCGTATGGTATCCAACCTCGTTGACCACGTGTGGATACGATGCTCTCACAAGACCAGAAGATGTTTGATCCTTTACAATGAGGAATTGTGGAAAGAAAGGGATCTCGGAAAACGTAATGATCGCTTGCCTCCAAGAAGCTCCTCTCTCTCTCTCTCTCTCTCTCTCTCTCTCTCTCTCTCTCTCTCTCTCTCTCTCTCTCTCTCTCTCTCTCTCTCTCTCTCTCTCTCTCTCTCTCCTCATCGAGAAGAGAGATACTCCTTGTGTCGTCCTCAGCTCCCTTGGAAGGGAGGCTGATATGCATGACCATTACGAGTCATTCACAACACTGGGACCTCTCATTCGTCATGCATGGTGACTGATCAAGGGTCCGTTCACGCCTTCAGGATCTTTCTCTTCTCCCTCCCCCCTCGTCAGATGACGATCACAGGGCAAGGTATTGGAGAGTTACCCACCAGGGTCTGTGTTACCCTCTGCCAGGTCGTGGAATGGCCTCCGCCGGTCACGGGAGTCGAACGGGGCCACTTGATGCTGTGTGGGGACCAGAGGCACGGATCGGTGCATCGAATATATATATATATATATATATACTGGGTCTCCTTGTCTCATTAAATCTTGCATGGCTCTGCTTGTCATATCATATACGATAATCAGGATGGCCATAACCTGTTATCATGAGGGGAGCTACGTCATAGTTGTCTGCCATCGCTTGATATCATTATTAAAAGGATCATTCCACTTCACTTGACTTGATGACGTCATTCCATGATGATGATGATGATGATACAGTCTTTTTTTTTCTTTTCCACTCACATACAAAGCCTCCGGCCCTTTGACGTCACTCTCATCCACAATGGCATACGACATAAAACATTTTATGGTTCACTCTACGAAATAAGGAGTATGATGCCTCCACCACACACACTACACACTCACTCCCCACACCCGACCCCATCCCCCACTGCTCCCTCTCCTCTGGTGCCTTGTGATGACGGTCCGCTGTGTGAGAGGGGAGGGGAGTGCGTTCCTGGAGTGTGTGAGAGGGGAGGGGAGTGCGTTCCTGGTGTGTGTGAGAGGGGAGGGGAGTGCGTTCCTGGTGTGCGTGAGAGGGGAGGGGAGTGCGTTCCTGGTGTGTGTGAGAGGGGAGGGGAGTGCGTTCCTGGTGTGTGTGAGAGGGGAGGGGAGTGCGTTCCTGGTGTGTGTGAGAGGGGAGGGGAGTGCGTTCCTGGTGTGCGTGAGAGGGGAGGGGAGTGCGTTCCTGGTGTGTGTGAGAGGGGAGGGGAGTGCGTTCCTGGTGTGTGTGAGAGGGGAGGGGAGTGCGTTCCTGGAGTGTGTGAGAGGGGAGGGGAGTGCATTCCTTGTGTGTGTGGGTAAGAAGGGTTATAACCAGGTGTGTGGAACAGACGTGTGGCTGTGTGTGTTCACAAGAGTGTCACGTAAGTTGACCAGGTTTGCATAAGGGGAGAGGGAGTGTGTGTGTGTGTCTTCATGTGTACCAGGGTGTGTCTGGTAACGGCCAGGTGTGTAGCAGCGGGGGTGTATGTGTGTGTTAGTGTATGGTGGATGATTGCTAGGTGGGTGACAGATAAATGTAATTACCTACATGTGATTACCTGGCTCCGCCAATAAGAGGCAATATCGCGAATGAAAAGTTACCTTTGGCAAATCTATGTCGCTGGCTATATAAAGAATTTCTCACTGTAAAGGAGTCTACACCTCCCTGCTGTTGGATAGGAGTGCGGAAGCCTTCACAAAAGTCCTGGGTAGGATCAGGTCCTTCTCACAGTAACTGGTCTTGAGGTAATAGAATTAATACGACGAGAGGAAGGAGTTCTGTACTCGTGAGGTCCCATCTCCTGAACTCTGTTATCATACACCTTCTCAAACTTCTGCATTCTGTCAACATTTGCTATCTTATAACTCAATGTATTCCAGTCATCCACAACTCTTATACTATAAAAGTACTTTTTCTTATACATAGTTTCTAACATATACCTTCTAAAATTTCATGTGATAGTCTTTGGTTATGTGTGTGTGTGTGTGTGTGTGTGTGTGTGTGTGTGTGTGTGTCCAGGTGTGTCTGAGTGTGAAGAATCATAGCAGGTGTTTCACAGAAGAGGGAGCGAAGGCACTTGATATGTGATGAATCGTGGTTACGTATATGTATACATGGTGAAGGAATTCTTTCTCATAAAGTACAACAAAAGATAGACAAACGCATGCATTAGTTTTGTCAGCTGACCTCCTCTGCTATTGTTGCGTGCAACAATGAGGCTTTGTTTCTCATAACTCAATTATAGAGAATTTTTATTCACAATGGTTGTGCATAATTTCTTCTCCTTTTGTAAGATGATGTGAATGTCCTAATCTCATATGATTGCAGTTATCATCATTAATTAAAGCTGTAATTCTAACGGGTCTAGGTGAAGTCATCCACTCACCCACTCATCTGTATGTGGATGAGGGAGGATGATATTATTCTTACCATTCTAATAATAGGAACTGACCTGCTACCTCGCACGTTGAGGTGTTCTGTGTTCTCTCTATTACCAGAGAGTAGTTATGGACCACTGTCCAATCCCCCTGTGGGATTTGAGGGGGAAGAAAAGAGGAAAGTTTTCCTCTTCGTTTATTTCAGCAAATTAATGTCTACGCTTCTCTCTCTCTCTCTCTTTTTCTCCTCTTTCTGGCAACCAAGATACCTAGAATGTCAGGTAAGTCCATTTTATTAAATGTTTCCTCATTGTATCTCGCAGAAAGAGCCAAGGACGTGTGTGTGGTTCAGAGAGAGAGAGAGAGAGAGAGAGAGAGAGAGAGAGAGAGAGAGAGAGAGAGAGAGAGAGAGAGAGAAAGAGAGAGAGAGAGAGCGATCGTAGAGGGCCTTTGCATTCTGAGGTGCTGGAGACTCCGTATATGGTCTGTGAGGACCAAAGACACCAACATCGCGTGACCGTAACCTCTCGAAAACATCCATCGCCCAAGAATGAAACGAAGGACATTCCGAGGAAATGACCGACGAGACTTGAGTGAACGGAGGAGAACGGGGTCATGAGGTCGTCAGGGAAGTGGGAACAGGTCAACAAGACCCCGGGGGAAGAAGGGAAGGGGTAGGAAGGCTGGAGGAAGAGGCGCTTGCTGAAGATATCGTGAACAAATTGAACACGTGAAAAGCTGCTGTGGAGGCAAGACCCCCGCAAGACGTTGAGGTACGAGGCAATATCCTGCCAACAGAAACATTATTACGAGGAAGTCTCGAGGCTGAGGTGAACTGTCCATCTGACCCTCGAGGGGGGGGGGGGGTGTCTGGAGGGACCAGGGGTGAGGGGTGGGTGGGGGGGGGATTGGGTGCTGGTTGGTTTGGCAGAACCATAGAGTTGCTTGCTGGTTGATCTGGTAGGACCAGGTCAGTAAAATAAAGAAACAAAGAGAGAGAGAGAGAGAAAAAAAAAAGGAAAAGAAAAACCTGTTTCTTTCCAAGGGATTATTTGAGAGACGTTAGATGGCTAAGAGTTCTAAAGCTTAGAGGCGTGAGGAAAGAAAGAGATATTATGATAGCTCATTCTTGACGTCCATATAGTAATCATATAATACAGTGGCTCTCCGTGTATCTAATGGTCTTACTGGTGACTCTCTCAATATTACAGAGAGAGAGAGAGAGAGAGAGAGAGAGAGAGAGAGAGAGAGAGAGAGAGAGAGAGAGAGAGAGAGAGAGAGAGAGAGAGAGAGAGAGAGAGAGAGAGAGAGAGAGAGTGTGTGTGTGTGTGTGTGTGTGTGTGCCAGATGAGTCTGGGTGGAAGTGAAAAGATGAACAGCTTTAAACTCGACCCTGTCAAGTATGTGTATACATATTCACACACACACATATAGGCATATACACTGACAGTTCCAATACCTGTGTACCCTTGTGTGTTCTGGAGAAAATTAAGGAGAAGATGTAGTTCATCTTAGAACTGTGGAACAGTTGAGCTGGACATTTGGAAGCGAGTTACATTCATGTCATAATTCCGTTTACCTTCTTCACATCTTGACCTCGTAGACCATCCAGCACACAGGCACTGGCCACATCAAGCATTACTGAACATTATCCTCTTCTATTACTGGTAGTCAGGGATTCTTATAATGCTCTCCCTCCCAGCTTATAAGTCTCCGAAAATGAGTATAGTTAACCAATACCCGAGTGTACGAGAACCAGCAGGCCGACCCCCTGAATAACCACCATTCCCGCCATCGTAACCTGTAATAGTAGAACCTTAGGGTCGTTACCATCGACTGGGTCACATATAATTTGACGATATGTATGCAGAGGTAGAGTCTTTACGTATCCGGACCACGACGAACACACACACACACACACACACACACACACACACACAGACGACGACGAGAATGAATAACGACGAGAATGACTAACATTCACCCATCTGCCATGTTGCAGATATGGGTTAATCTTTACGTCTCGCTACTTTACGACGAGTTGCGACGTCAGTATGGCCAGACACGTGAAGGGTCGGGAATACCCTTATCTTACGAGTAAATGAATGTTTGCCCGAACACAAGAATGAGAACAGTGTTGAAGTCTACGCTAAGATCTTGGGCTGTAGACTCAAATACATCTGTTTCTTAAAGTCAATCAAAATAAGGTTAAACAGATTAAAGAAAAAGATGATCAATGTGATTAATCTAAAGAATGATTATCATCATCTCGAGAGATCTACATACACACTCTGTGATCCTCGAGCAAGAGAGACATTGTAGGGTATTGTGGGTACAAGCTCGTTCATACTTTGACCCCTCGGATGATACAAAACCCACCAGAGAGAGAGAGAGAGAGAGAGAGCGAGAGAGAATATATGGATATATATACAGTACAACACGAACAACCCACATGGAAGAGAATTTAATAAACATCTCGCCTTGATTATACCTATTTCTGTTGTAAATGAGAAAAATAACTTTTTCATAAGAATGAAAAATGGTAGTCAGGTAGGCTTGGGGTGGGTGTGGGGTCACTATCACCAGGCAATTATCCACATTATCAGGGATTGCACAAGGCTTTTACACGGGATCTCTTGACAGCCCTGGTGAATGTATGAGACGCAATTACCCATTACCCTCCTTCTGTTCCTCCTCCTGTTTCCCTCCCTCCCTCCCTTCCTTTCCCCTCCTCCCTCCTACCCTCAGCTGAGTCCATTACATTCATCAGCGGCCCTGGGGGGGTTAAGGGGATGTTGACCTTACTTCGTCTTGTCTTCCTCAGCTACAACTCTCTCAGTTTCTCTCTCAGATATCCCTCCTTTGGTCTTGTTTTCCTCAGATGCACCTCTCTAAGTTTGTCTTCCTCAGCTACACCTCCCTAAGTTTGTCTTCCTCAGCTACATCTCCCTAAGTTTGTCTTCTCCAGCTACATCTCCCTAAGTTTGTCTTCCTCAGCTACAGGCCCCTAATATTTACGTCTTCGTTAAAAACCAAAAAATACACCCATGTCACATTTTCTTTCGTAACTCATGTACACAAGTGGTATTCGGCTGGATCAGTGTTCTGGTTCATTTCTACTCGTCCATCTTATTTTCTTACGTTTGATCTGTTTATTTACCTTGGTTTCCTTCCGTCGCATCTCCACCATCCTCTCCTCCACTGCTCCACCCTCCTTAGTCAGACGAAAACAGATACAAAACTTCTTAAGGAAGTACAACCCTCCTGACGTACGAGTGTTGAAGTGATGGCCAGAACCATCTCACACTCTCCGTGTTCGAATTACGAGTCTTACTCTCTTTTCTATGAAGACCCCCATATAGCTTGAGGGGGCCGTGTTAGCATCAACATATACCATACACCTCTCTTCGCATCCCATGTTCTCAACATGCTATATTCGTTTTCCTTGTATGAGATGTTATTTTCCTTCGCAACTATGACCTACTCCCTTTTTCTTAAAAAAAAAATATAGGGAAGTATTTTTCCAACTCCTCAAAAAAGCTCTTTAGATCAAATTTTCTGTTTTCTCCTTTCCTTTCAAAGCTTCTGCTCGAATAGGATTTTTTCTTCGTCTATGGAGCCTTGAGCATAAAGAGAAATATAGATCACATACCTGGTGGATAGGTCTTTTCCAGATGCAAAAGATGTGATTCCTGGAACCTTATGAACCTTTATGGGTATTTTCAAACGTATTTATGGCTTTGTATTCAACTCCTCTTCTTTAGTAAATGATCGCATCTCTTAAATTTCCTGTTCAACGGAATGTTTTTCGCCTCATTCTCGAAGTCAAACGTTTGCCCAAGAGATCAGGCATCAGAGAGGATTATCCTTCGTCTGTGTTCCAGTCGTATTGTCTAAATCCTCCAATAACTCGATCGTAAGACATAAAGTTGTACTCTCTATGTCTCGTTGTCCCTTCATAAGTTACGTCCGCATGGCCCACTATCTATACATCATCCCAGCTTATCTTATCATAAACCAAGAATCAAGATATGTTTGTCTAAAACCAGGATTTCATTTATCTTCAACAGGGTTTTAATAGCATCGTTGATCATCACCCATACAGCAGCAGTTCCTCGTTGATCACTTGTACCAAAGCGTTTTCTTCTCCTCTTGTATTGTTTATCCCATGATTTTATAAACAACATCCTCGTTTGCAGCTAATACTCAAGTCTAATGTATTTACGCCACGAGTTGTTTACTGAACGAAATTGTTTCAGGTTAATATGAAACATATCTAAGCATTATGAAACTTCTACTTCATGTATGGATATGTTACCTCTATTTCATTGGCGTAGGTGAGTGTGTTATCACATGCAAATTAATCTTTTCCTACAATCCCTCTATGAATACTTCATTTCAGATTTCATTATCCCTAGACACAGACTCTCATGCGTGGTGGCTTCAAATTACTATGGACAAAATGCAGCAGGTTCCATGTAATCATTATGACATTAATATGCTAACTCTAATATACACTAATTATGCATGCAAATAACATTAATTATACTCTGACGGTTAATTAAGGTGCTTTGAAAAAGTGAGTGTTGCTTTAATGGAATATTTAATCTTGCTGCACAGGGAACGCTTGTATCACTTTACGAAAAACTGTAATTGATTACTTTCTTCATGACTATACACATTATGTGCTACTCTACATCTCATTACGACATCATTATGCCTCGTCTATACACCCATGAATAAATGAATACAGATTTACATTGATGAATAGATAGGTTTTATCTCTCTCTCTCTCTCTCTCTCTCTCTCTCTCTCTCTCTCTCTCTCTCTCTCTCTCTCTCTCTCTCTCTCTCTCTCTCTCTCTCTCTCTCTCTGTATGTGTGTGTGTGTGTGTGTGTGTGTGTGTGTGTGTGTGTAATTCCCTATTTTGTGCTGTACGGGGAGGGAACTCTACACTCGTAGGTGCCCCATCTTTTGAACTCCCTGAATCATATAACTTTTTCAAGCATTTGTTCACTGTCAGTATTATTCACAATTTCACCACCACACAGTTGAATCCGGTCATCTGCTATTCTTATTCTGGGGGAAAAAGGGGGATTTTCTTGCGTCTTCCCTGACACATTTCTTGCTTGATCTCATTTTGGTTGTCTCATCTCTTCAGCCATCAAGGAACTGTTCTCTGGTCACATTATCAAAATGGTTTTCAAATTGAAGGTTGCGTTTAGACCATTTTCTCTCCTTACTCTTTTCTCTTCCACGATGGGAAAGGTTATGGGTTTTAGCTCCTTACTGTGACTCAGACTACCTCTGGACTTTATTGATTCTTTTGTGCTTCTCTAAATGTGTTGACCAAAAATGAAGAGCATGGCAGAAGACATACGCTGCGAATACATTAGTGACCACCTCCTCTTCCATTTCCGTAAGGGCCACCTTGATGATGGCCAGTAGACAGTAGCGTCTTTTGCATTTGTCCTAAACGTAGGACTTTGGCGAGAGGGTAGGGACAATGACGATTCACAAGCTCCCCTAACACACATATTCATAATTGCTTATTTCCTGATGTATATGTATCGAGACCATCTGTATTGTCTCTTAGTGAGGTAGTTTTTCTGTTCGAGGTAGTTAACAGTTCATTTACTGACTATCATCTCCATTACTTTACGAACCCGACTCGTCAGAGTGTGTAGACTAGTGGTTCACAGCAAATTTCCTAGTGTGCTGTCTCATGGACAGGCACGACATCAGCTCTCTTCCACTCCAGTGGCAACACAACCTCCGCCAGCAACATACTGACCAGTATTTCACGAGGGCTTGTGATGAGTATTCATGGCCCTTCTGAGGTAGTGACATTATTGGTCACCTCACCAATCCTTGATGTCTGCTGTCTCTTAATTCTTGTTTCTTCTTCTTCTTCTTCTTCTTCTTCTTCTTCTTCTTCTTCTTCTTCTTCTTCTTCTTCTTCTCTATCTCTTCTTCTTCTTCTTCTTCTTCTTCTTCTTCTTCTTCTTCTTCTTCTTCTTCTTCTTCTCCTCTCTCTTGTTCTTCTGTAGTTCTACCACCTCTGGTGGATGTCTAATTGAATTCCTCCTTATTTTCAGGTCTATTAGTCTATTCAAGTACCTGCTGGATGATAACAATAATAATAAATGTATCTACTCATTCTTCTTGTTCCCTTCATCTCCAAAGTTGCATTTGGCTCGTCTCTTGTCTCTTAAACTCTTCCAGGCACTATATCCATCTTCTTCACCCTTTTCTCTTCGCCTGGAATATACGTGGTCTCCCAATCCATGACTACGTCCTCCTTTACTAATGTACTTAATCCTCACACAACCCTCATGCCACATAAGTCTTCTCTTACTGATACATCAACCTCACTGCATCTAGGTTTGTTTTTCTAAATCCTTCATTGGCTCCAAGATGCACAGAGCCTGAATCCTCTGCACCAAGTGAGATCATGCTTCTTGGCACCAAGTGGGATCATACATCCAAGAAGCCATATACTTACTTGATTATTCCATCTTGAGCTGGGTATATCACCTTCTCTATAGCCTCAATCAGTAATTTACTGTCATTCTGTTTCAGAGCCCCCAGGTCTCACCACCTCTACGCCATTTTCTGTTCCCAGAATTACCTTCCGTTCTCTGTCCACTATTTTCAGCAATGTTATGGGCGTTTTCTCTCATTGATCTATCTCACGGACATCCTGAGAAGGTCACCCACTCTCCGTCTTCCTTCCCTGTCGCTTTCCACCGGATGCATCTGGTTTTCTCTCCTCAATTTCCTTCTGTTTTCCTTCAGTCTCTTTGAATATAGCACCAAGACCTTTTGTTGACGTTTCTCTGGTCCCTAACTTCATCAGCCATTTACTTAAGTTCTTCATCTATTTGTTCTAACTTCTGATCCTGTTTGTTACTGAAGATGTATTCTCCAGCACTTATGGTAACAGATGATTCAACCCTTTATTTCTTCCAGGTCAAAATCATCAAATGTCCCTTCACTCCAGCCTCCTTCATATAGATCTAATAGCAATTGCATGGGCAGATATATATACGGTCTCAGCTTTCAATTGCAAGGTAGAAATACACATTAATGTCTTCAATAGAGTATTTAGCTCAACAATGTTCATCTATTGAGACTCATATGCTGGTCACAGCCAAGCTTATCAGCTACCAAGATCATTGAACATATTCAGAAAGACTTGACTGTGTGTTTACGTATGTGTGTGTATAAGTATGTTTCGTATATGTGTGTGTGTGTGTGTGTGTGTGTGTGTGTGTGTGTGTGTGTGTGTGTGTGTGTGTAAGTGTGTGTGTGTTAACATTCAAGATGGAGACAAAGACACATTTCTTTCTTCATTTTTCCCCGAAGGCTGTGCATTAACAGGACATAAATCAAGACGATAAACGAGGAAGTAAGACCCCCTCCCTCGCAAGGGTGCGGTGGGGACAGGGGAGAGTAAGGGGTGAGAGGTGGGGGATGGAGTGGGTGGTTGAGGGGAAAAATGCCGATATAAATCAAAGTTTTGCCCAAGTTGAAATCAAGAATTGCAGGAGAAAAGCTTTTGAGAACAAAGGTGGAGACTTAGGGCAGGTCGTCCCCAACTTTCACAGTCAACGAGTCGAGGATTTTGCTGTCGACCCGAGCCTGCCTCCTGTGATGTGAGGTGGAGGGACAAGGAGACCTATGGAGGTGCCCTCCTAGATCTTTGAAGGCGGCCACTGATGCTATCAATTACAGTGGGGAGGCGAAGGAGCCACACCGAAGTTAACGTTACCACTGATGATCCCAGCCAGAGTGGTTGGTGCTCACCACAACCTCAAACAGATGTTCCCAACAACTTCTTTTTGATACTAACAGTGATCACACACACACACACACACACACTGGTGCTCACCACGATTCCAGGCTGGAGGTTACCACAGCTCCAGGTTGGCACTCACTACTAATGTGTGACGCTATAGCTAACTGGGTGACACTATGGCCAACTGGATGACACTATGGCCAGCTGGATGACACAGTGGACAACTGGGTGACACTGTGGCCAGCTGAATGACACTGTGGGCAACTGGGTGACACTGTGGCCAACTGGATCTGTGGACGGTGATGTTAGATAGTGTCTTATTAATTCGAAACGTTGTTACGGACCATTCATTCCTCTTTATATATATATATATATATATATATATATATATATATATATATATATATATATATATATATATATATATATATATATATATATATATATATATATATATATATATAATCACACACCACGTATTTTCTTTTTTGAATTATCACTTTCTCAATGTCAGTCATGAGACTTTAAATCAAAAATTCTAGAGCGTTTATTAACTCCTCATCTCTCACACACCTGAGGCAGCTGCAGTACCCACCGAAACGTGATCCAACCCCCTGACCATTGTGATGGGACACGCCTGTCGTGGAGGATGAGAGAGACGCAATAGGTTTCAATCCCTTTACGTGTACGAGACGAATCTTTTCTTGGTGAGAGTAAGTGACACATTGTCAGACATCTTGAGATTATTTTGTAAATCAGAGAGCAGGTGGATCCCATCCAGGTGGTAATCGTAATCCTTCTAACGCCCTAGAAGAGAGATGTTACCTTGACGAATTATATAGCAGGGGTAATCAATTACCTTGAAGAATTATATAGCAGGGGTAATCAATTACCTTGAAGAATTATATAGCAGGGGTAATCAATTACCTTGAAGAATTATATAGCAGGGGTAATCAATTACCTTGAAGAATTATATAGCAGGGGTAATCAATTACCTTGAAGAATTATATAGCAGGGGTAATCAATTACCTTGAAGAATTATATAGCAGGGGTAATCAATTACCTTGAAGAATTATATAGCAGGGGTAATCAATTACCTTGAAGAATTATATATCCATCGGGGTGATTACCTTGACGAATTATGTTTCCTTGTGGTAATTACTTTAACGAACTGTATTTCTGCAAGAGTAATTACCTCGACGAATTGTATTATCATGGCTGTAATTACACTGACGAGCAGTATTGCTACAGGACAACTACCATGACAAATTATGTTTCCATGTGGGTAATTACTTGACCAAAGTCTATATCAATGGGGTTAATTGCCTTGACTAATTGTATTTCCTTAGGATGATTACTCCGACGAGCTGAATTCCTACTGAGGCTTCATGTAATAGACTTCTATCTTCCTAATTTGATAAACTTGACTCTGTTGTCTGTTCAAACAGTCTATTCTTATCTGTCGTCTGTTGCACCCCGAATCCATGGGTCGAGCTAAACCATATTGTTTCACAGATATAGTTTCTTAAAACAGTGAGGTAGCGCCAGGAGACAGACGAAAGAATGGCTCATCCACTCACACACACACACACACACACACACACACACACACACATATATATATATATATATATATATATATATATATATATATATATATATATATATATATATATATATATATATATATATATATATATATATATATATATATATATATACGTAAACGCCCATACACGCACATATACATACGGATACATATCAATATATACATATATATACACACGATGAAGTAGCCATTCATCACAACTTTTGAGAACTCCCGCGATCAACTACATCTCAAATGAAATCATAATGGGGGTCCTTAGCGAACTCAAAATGATTCTCCCAACTCATACTCAACTCACAATCTTCATGACTCAAAATAGCCATCCAGGAGGTACTTGAAGTTGATTCTGAAGACGTACTTGAGGATGATGTTGAGGAAGTACTTGAAGTTGATACTGAAGACGTACTTGAAGATGATGTTGAGGAGGTACTTGAAGATGATGTTGAGGAAGTACTTGAAGTTGATACTGAAGACGTACTTGAAGTTGATACTGAAGACGTACTTGAAGTTGATACTGAAGACGTACTTGAAGTTGATACTGAAGACGTACTTGAGGATGATGTTGAGGAAGTACTTGAAGTTGATACTGAAGACGTACTTGAAGATGATGTTGAGGAAGTACTTGAAGTTGATACTGAAGACGTACTTGAGGATGATGTTGAGGAAGTACTTGAAGTTGAAACTGAAGACGTACTTGAAGTTGATACTGAAGACGTACTTGAGGATGATGTTGAGGAAGTACTTGAAGATGATGTTGAGGAGGTACTTGAAGTTGATTCTGAAGACGTACTTGAAGTTGATTTTGAAGAGGTACTTGAAGATGATGTTGAGGAGGTACTTGAAGATGATGTTGAGGAGGTACTTGAAGATGATGTTGAGGAGGTACTTGAAGATGATGTTGAAGAAGTACTTGAAGATGATGTTGAAGAAGTACTTGAAGATGATGTTGAAGAAGTACTTGAAGTTGATACTGAAGACGTACTTGAAGTTGATACTGAAGACGTACTTGAAGTTGATTCTGAAGACGTACTTGAAGTTGATTCTGAAGACGTACTTGAAGATGATGTTGAGGAGGTACTTGAAGTTGAAACTGAAGACGTACTTGAGGATGATGTTGAGGAAGTACTTGAAGATGATGTTGAGGAGGTACTTGAAGTTGATACTGAAGAAGTACTTGAAGATGATGTTGAAGAAGTACTTGAAGATGATGTTGAAGAAGTACTTGAAGATGATGTTGAAGAAGTACTTGAAGATGATGTTGAAGAAGTACTTGAAGATGATGTTGAGGAGGTACTTGAAGATGATGTTGAGGAGGTACTTGAAGTTGATTCTGAAGACGTACTTGAAGATGATGTTGAGGAGGTACTTGAAGATGATGTTGAGGAGGTACTTGAAGTTGATTCTGAAGACGTACTTGAAGATGATGTTGAGGAGGTACTTGAAGTTGATACTGAAGACGTACTTGAGGATGATGTTGAGGAAGTACTTGAAGATGATGTTGAGGAGGTACTTGAAGTTGATACTGAAGACGTACTTGAGGATGATGTTGAGGAAGTACTTGAAGATGATGTTGAGGAGGTACTTGAAGTTGATACTGAAGACGTACTTGAAGATGATGTTGAGGAGGTACTTGAAGTTGAAACTGAAGACGTACTTGAAGTTGATACTGAAGACGTACTTGAGGATGATGTTGAGGAAGTACTTGAAGATGATGTTGAGGAGGTACTTGAAGTTGATGTTGAGGAAGTACTTGAAGATGATGTTGAGGAGGTACTTGAAGTTGATTCTGAAGACGTACTTGAAGTTGATACTGAAGACGTACTTGAAGTTGATACTGAAGACGTACTTGAAGTTGATACTGAAGACGTACTTGAAGATGATGTTGAGGAAGTACTTGAAGTTGATTCTGAAGACGTACTTGAGGATGATGTTGAGGAAGTACTTGAAGTTGATTCTGAAGACGTACTTGAGGATGATGTTGAGGAAGTACTTGAAGTTGATTCTGAAGACGTACTTGAAGTTGATTCTGAAGACGTACTTGAAGTTGATACTGAAGACGTACTTGAAGTTGATTCTGAAGACGTACTTGAAGTTGATTCTGAAGACGTACTTGAAGTTGAAACTGAAGACGTACTTGAAGTTGATTCTGAAGACGTACTTGAAGTTGATTCTGAAGACGTACTTGAAGTTGATTCTGAAGACGTACTTGAAGATGATGTTGAGGAGGTACTTGAAGATGATGTTGAGGAAGTACTTGAAGTTGATACTGAAGACGTACTTGAAGTTGATACTGAAGACGTACTTGAAGTTGAAACTGAAGACGTACTTGAAGATGATGTTGAGGAAGTACTTGAAGTTGATTCTGAAGACGTACTTGAAGATGATGTTGAGGAAGTACTTGAAGTTGATTCTGAAGACGTACTTGAAGTTGATACTGAAGACGTACTTGAAGTTGATACTGAAGACGTACTTGAAGTTGATACTGAAGACGTACTTGAAGTTGATACTGAAGACGTACTTGAAGTTGATACTGAAGACGTACTTGAAGTTGATTCTGAAGACGTACTTGAGGATGATGTTGAGGAAGTACTTGAAGTTGAAACTGAAGACGTACTTGAAGATGATGTTGAGGAGGTACTTGAAGTTGAAACTGAAGACGTACTTGAAGTTGATTCTGAAGACGTACTTGAAGTTGATACTGAAGACGTACTTGAAGTTGATACTGAAGACGTACTTGAAGTTGATTCTGAAGACGTACTTGAAGTTGATTCTGAAGACGTACTTGAAGTTGATACTGAAGACGTACTTGAAGTTGATTCTGAAGACGTACTTGAAGTTGATACTGAAGACGTACTTGAAGTTGATTCTGAAGACGTACTTGAAGATGATGTTGAGGAAGTACTTGAAGTTGATTCTGAAGACGTACTTGAAGTTGATTCTGAAGACGTACTTGAAGTTGATACTGAAGACGTACTTGAAGTTGATACTGAAGACGTACTTGAAGTTGATTCTGAAGACGTACTTGAAGATGATGTTGAGGAAGTACTTGAAGTTGATACTGAAGACGTACTTGAAGTTGATTCTGAAGACGTACTTGAAGATGATGTTGAGGAGGTACTTGAAGATGATGTTGAAGAGGTACTTGAAGATGATGTTGAAGAAGTACTTGAAGATGATGTTGAAGAGGTACTTGAAGATGATGTTGAGGAGGTACTTGAAGATGATGTTGAGGAGGTACTTGAAGATGATGTTGAGGAGGTACTTGAAGTTGATACTGAAGACGTACTTGAAGTTGATTCTGAAGACGTACTTGAGGATGATGTTGAGGAAGTACTTGAAGTTGATTCTGAAGACGTACTTGAAGTTGATTCTGAAGACGTACTTGAAGTTGATTCTGAAGACGTACTTGAAGATGATGTTGAGGAGGTACTTGAAGTTGAAACTGAAGACGTACTTGAAGATGATGTTGAGGAAGTACTTGAAGATGATGTTGAGGAGGTACTTGAAGTTGATTCTGAAGACGTACTTGAAGTTGATTCTGAAGACGTACTTGAGGATGATGTTGAGGAAGTACTTGAAGTTGATTCTGAAGACGTACTTGAAGTTGATTCTGAAGACGTACTTGAAGTTGATACTGAAGACGTACTTGAAGTTGAAACTGAAGACGTACTTGAAGATGATGTTGAGGAGGTACTTGAAGTTGATACTGAAGACGTACTTGAAGTTGATACTGAAGACGTACTTGAAGATGATGTTGAGGAGGTACTTGAAGTTGAAACTGAAGACGTACTTGAAGTTGATGTTGAGGAGGTACTTGAAGTTGATGTTGAGGAGGTACTTGAAGATGATGTTGAGGAGGTACTTGAAGATGATGTTGAGGAAGTACTTGAAGTTGATTCTGAAGACGTACTTGAAGTTGATGTTGAGGAGGTACTTGAAGATGATGTTGAGGAGGTACTTGAAGTTGATTCTGAAGACGTACTTGAAGTTGATGTTGAGGAAGTACTTGAAGATGATGTTGAAGAAGTACTTGAAGATGATGTTGAAGAAGTACTTGAAGATGTAGAAGAAGTACTTGAGGATGATGTTGAAGAAGTACTTGAAGATGATGTTGAGGAGGTACTTGAAGATGATGTTGAGGAGGTACTTGAAGATGATGTTGAGGAGGTACTTGAAGATGATGTTGAGGAGGTACTTGAAGATGATGTTGAGGAGGTACTTGAAGATGATGTTGAAGAAGTACTTGAAGTTGATTCTGAAGACGTACTTGAGGATGATGTTGAGGAAGTACTTGAAGTTGATTCTGAAGACGTACTTGAAGTTGATACTGAAGACGTACTTGAAGTTGATTCTGAAGACGTACTTGAAGTTGATTCTGAAGACGTACTTGAAGATGATGTTGAGGAAGTACTTGAAGATGATGTTGAGGAAGTACTTGAAGTTGATACTGAAGACGTACTTGAAGATGATGTTGAGGAGGTACTTGAAGATGATGTTGAGGAAGTACTTGAAGTTGATACTGAAGACGTACTTGAAGTTGATTCTGAAGACGTACTTGAAGTTGATTCTGAAGACGTACTTGAAGTTGATTCTGAAGACGTACTTGAAGTTGATTCTGAAGACGTACTTGAAGATGATGTTGAGGAGGTACTTGAAGTTGATTCTGAAGACGTACTTGAAGATGATGTTGAGGAGGTACTTGAAGATGATGTTGAGGAGGTACTTGAAGATGATGTTGAGGAAGTACTTGAAGATGATGTTGAGGAGGTACTTGAAGTTGATTCTGAAGACGTACTTGAAGATGATGTTGAGGAGGTACTTGAAGATGATGTTGAGGAGGTACTTGAAGATGATGTTGAGGAAGTACTTGAAGATGATGTTGAGGAGGTACTTGAAGTTGATACTGAAGACGTACTTGAAGATGATGTTGAGGAGGTACTTGAAGTTGATACTGAAGACGTACTTGAGGATGATGTTGAGGAAGTACTTGAAGTTGATACTGAAGACGTACTTGAAGTTGATACTGAAGACGTACTTGAGGTTGATACTGAAGACGTACTTGAGGATGATGTTGAAGAAGTACTTGGAGATGATGTTGAAGAGATACTGGAAGATGACGTTGAAGAGATACTGGAAGATGACGTTGAAGAGATGCTGGAAGATGACGTTGAAGAGATACTGGAAGATGACGTTGAAGAGATACTGGAAGATGACGTTGAAGAGATACTGGAAGATGACGTTGAAGAAATACTGGAAGATGAAGTTGAGGAGATACTGGAAGATGACGTTGAAGAGATACTGGAAGATGAAGTTGAAGAGATACTAGAAGATGAAGTTGAAGAGATACTGGAAGATGACGTTGAAGAGATACTGGAAGAGGACGTTGAAGAGATACTGGAAGATGAAGTTGAAGAGATACTAGAAGATGAAGTTGAAGAGATACTGGAAGATGACGTTGAAGAGATACTGGAAGAGGACGTTGAAGAGATACTGGAAGATGACGTTGAAGAGATACTGGAAGATGAAGTTGAAGAGATACTGGAAGATGAAGTTGAAGACCTTGATCTATCTGAGACATTTGAAGTTGTTGTTGAAGTTGTTGTTGAAGTTTTTGAAGCTGAGACATCTGGACCTGTTGTTGTCCCAGTTGTATTGCCTGGACCTGTTGTTGTCCCAGTTGTGTTGCCTGGACCTGTTGTTGTCCCAGTTGTATTGCCTGGACCTGTTGTTGTCCCAGTTGTATTGCCTGGACCTGTTGTTGTCCCAGTTGTATTGCCTGGACCTGTTGTTGTCCCAGTTGTATTGCCTGGACCTGTTGTTGTCCCAGTTGTGTTGCCTGGACCTGTTGTTGTCCCAGTTGTATTGTCTGGACCTGTTGTTGTCCCAGTTGTATTGCCTGGACCTGTTGTCGTCCCAGTTGTATTGCCTGGACCTGTTGTTGTCCCAGTTGTATTGCCTGGACCTGTTGTTGTCCCAGTTGTATTGCCTGGACCTGTTGTTGTCCCAGTTGTATTGCCTGTACCTGTTGTTGTCCCCGTTGTATTGCCTGGACCTGTTGTTGTGCCAGTTGTATTGCCTGGACCAGATGTCGCACTGGTTGTTGGAATGGCCGTTGTGCTAACTCGACCTGTTGATAGAAATTTTGGACCAGATGTTATGATTTCCGTCGTCTTTGTCACAAGTCACAACAACTAATAAAGATAATCAAGGTTCGTAAGGAGAGGAAGACATTGCGTATACCTATTTCCCTTTCAGCTCAGCTGTGATATCCTTCATTCCATTGTCCTTCACCCATTTATCTCCTCAGCAACACAAAAAACAGTGGAAAATATTACTTTTGAAGATGAGAACTGTGCTGAAAGGTAATCAGAGTAGCCTAAGCTTTTGATACCTTGCATTAAATGATAGATGACGAGGCAGCTGCTAGAGTGGATGGAATTGCAGTTGATATTCACAATATGTATGGATCATGGTGAGGTGCCTGATGACTGACGCAATGCATGAATAGTGCTACTGTATCATAAAGGCAAGAGGGATATAAAGGTGAGTGTTCTAACTACAGAGGCATAAGTTTGTTGAGTATACCAGGTAAGTTGAATTAGAGGGTATTGACCGAGAGGGTGAAGACATGTACAAAGCATCAGACTGGGGAGGAGCAGTGTAGTTTCAGAAGTGGTAGATGATGTGTGGATCAGGTGTTTTCTTTAAGGAATGTGTTTGATGAATACTTAGAGAAACAGATAGATTTGTATGTGGCATTTATGGAACTGGAGAGGACATATGACAGGGTGGATAGAGATGCTATTTGGAAGGTCTTAAGAATATACGGTGTGGGAGTAAAGCCGCTAAAAGCTTTGAGAAGTTATCATCAACGATGTAAAGCATGCGTGCGAGTAGGAAGAGAGGAGAGTGCATTGCTCCAATTGAAGATTGGTCTACGGGATGGGTGTTACCATGGTTATTTAGTTTGTTTTTGGATGGGATGGTGTGGGAGGTGAATGCAAGAACCTTTGAAGAAAGTTCGAGTATACAGTCTGAGAGAGTGAGAAGTGAGTCTGTTGTTTTTTGCCGTGGGTTCAGCACTGGTGGCGGATTCAAGTGAGAAAATGTAAAAGTTGGTGACTGAGTTTGGGAAAGTATGTGAAAGGAGAAAGCTGAGAGTGAATGTAAATAAAAGCAAGGATATTAGGTTCAGCAGAGTTGAGGGACAAGTCATTTGGTATGTAAGTTTGAAGTGAAGTGTCAGATATCTAGAGTGGACTTAGCAGTGAATGGGACCAGGAATGCGGATGTGAGTCACAGGGTGGAGAAGAGGGCGAAGGTTCTATATCGCTGAAGAATGTGTGGAAAGAAAGACCGTTATCTGGTAGGGCAAAAATTGGTATGTTTGAAGGAATAATAGTCCCAACAATGATATATGGATGAGAGGCATGGGCTGTAGATAAGTCTGGGCGGAGGAGGGTGGATGTGATAGAAATGAAATGTTTGAGGTCAGTATGTGGTGTGAGGTGGTGTGATTGAGGAAGCAATGAAAGAGTAAGTGAGATTTGTGGTAATTAGAAGAGTGTGGCTGAGAAAGAGGAGGATGTGTTGAAATGGTTTCAGCAAATGGAAATAATGAGTGAGGAAAGGTTGACAAAAAGGATATATTTGTTAGAAGCTGAGGGAAGAAGGGAACCGAGGAGACCAGATTGGATATAGAGGGATGGAGTGAAAAAGATTTAGAGTGATCGGAACCTGAACATGCAGGAGAGTGAGAGGCGTGCACGGGATATCGTGCACTGGAAAGATATAGTAAACTGGGGTAGAGGCGCTGTGAGTGGACTGAACCAGGGCAAGTGATGCGTCTACGGCAAACCATGGAAAGGTCTGTGGGGGCCTGTATGTGGATAGGGAGCTGTGGTTTCGGTGCATTACACATGACAGCTAGAGAATGTGTGTGAGCGGATGTGGCCTTCTTTCGTCTGTTTCTAGCGATATATCGCTAACGCCGAAAACGGCGATCTCAAGTACGAAAAACAAAAATATGTATGGTAGTAAATAAAACGTCATTACCTGGTATGCAGCAGAAACATTTGCTATGTGGACATTTTCCATGTACTGTTCCCGCACACATGTGAACGTTCTTGACACAGTGGCCTAGGCCGTGAAGACAAGTCTTTGGACATTTCTTTTTCTTCTTTGTACAACATTTGCATTTTTCGCTTTCGCAAGCATGTCTCACTTCCTTCTCATTCTTTTTGCACTTCTTCTTACATTTCCCCTTTTTCTTGATGCATTTCTTCTTCTCTGTACCTTTGCATCCCTCTGAAAGATAGAGATTGCTGTGAGTTTTACCATTGTTCTCAAGGTACCGTTCTCCTCAAAGATGAGACATACACAGAAGGACTGCTAATCCTCACCACAAGTTGATTCGTCAATACCTCAACCCTGTTCATTATGACAATAGAAAAGTTCGGTTACTTCTCCTACTCACTGACAGATCTGACACTCATAGCAGGAAGACAATGACAAAATCTGACATAGCCATGACAGTTGTCATACCCCACACTAGCGATAACTACACAATACCATTTATCAAAGCCTCGAGTGATATTCTCTCTATATCCAGTCATAAACTATAAGTCAAGCTCAGTAGTACATGTCCAGACACATCGTTAACCACATGTCATTGACTTCACAAAGACTCACTTAGTCGCTTTATCATAGAATATGTAATGATGAAGTGCTCATCACAGAAAGACACACTTCCACTTGTGTACCTGCAGTTATACGCTGTGAAGAACTAACATACAGACACACATAACACAGGTACACTCCCAAAATACAAAAACAGACAGACACACAGACAAACAGAAAAACAGGTAATATATATATATATATATATATATATATATATATATATATATATATATATATATATATATATATATATATATATATATATATATATATATATATATCATGAAGGACCACCTGACTCACCTTTAGCAGGTTTGCAACACACACACTTCTTCCCCTTCAGTTTTTTGCAACCTTTCGGGACGAAGGTTTCTTCATGACCGCACTTATCCTTGCAGACACCGTGAACAGCGTGGCACTTGTTTTTGGTGGCCTGTGAACAATCTGGGGGTGTGGGGAGAAAAGATTTCTTTATCTTCTACCACGACTTTATGAGTTCCACATAGCGCGCGCGCGCGCACACACACACACACACACACACACACACACACACACACACACATCATACTCCACTTTCTCAGTCGTAATGACTCCTGGGTCTCTGATCTCTTCCACTACTTTTTCCTTAACCCAGCGAACCTCTATGAGAGGCTGTCCATCTACTGCCCCTCCTCCCAACAGTCAATACGCTCAAATGAATTTCCTCTGAAAACCAGATTCCTTTACACACACACACACACACACACACACACACACCACACACACCCCACACACACCACACACACCCCACACACACCACACACACAATAAATCTGCATAGAATTGTTGAGGAAGAAAGATCATTATTCAGTCAGGTTTTCTAAGAATGAAACAAGAGGAGGAGTTAAACCTTACCTGACGCAGGTTTGCAACACACACACTTCCTGCCCTTCACTTTTTTGCATCCTTTGGGGACGATGGTTTCCCCACGATTACACTTATCCCTGCAGACCCCATGTACGTCATGACACTTCTTTTTTGTAGACTGAGAACAATCTGTGAAGTAAAAGATTTTTTTTTTTGTTAGAGTTATGGCTGTTCTAGCACATCCAAGTGAAGAAATAACACCCAAAAGTATTTAAGGCGTTAAAAAAAAAAGAAACATTACACAAAATTTGAAGGTATTTGGACACTAGGAAGAAAATGATGTAGGTGGATTTGATCTATAATGATGTGTGTGGGGGAATCAGAAAAGATGGCTGTAACGAAACTGGAAGCAAAGAACTTGGATCTTCGTTCCAGACTGTCAGACTCCATGACACTCTCATGACATTCAGGGAAAATATGAGACGTTTATGACAGTGAAAAGAAAGCGGATAAAAGCCAGAGATTTGTCTATAGTGGAAGATAGAAGAGTAAAGGGTGATTTGGCTTTGACCCTCAAATTTCTCAAGTAGTTGAATGACAAAGATAGAACAACCAAAGGCCATATAATGAAATCAAGCGTGAGATTTGTAAGTAAAGATGTAATGAAATACTTTTGCAGTGTAAGAGTTGGTGAATGAAGTGGCTCATTCCAGCACCGACGAATGTTGACAGTAAAGTTCAAGAAGTTATACGACAGAAGAGGAAGACTAAGAGTTAGTGGGATAGGATGAGGGGCTCCCCCACGAGTGTAGAACTCCCTTCTAGCACAGTGCAAACAGGTCATTGCACACACACACACACACACACACACACACACACACACACACACACACACACACACGATGAGAAGGGCTCAAGATGTTACTGAGTAAAACGTCGTACAAATGGTTTAAGGATATGAAAAGTACTACCTGGCTTTGGCTTAGGCGTTGGCTGCGGCTTCGGCGGCGTTGGTTGCGGCGGCGCTGGCTTGCAGCACACACAGTTGGTGCCGAAGAGGTTATTACAGCCATGTTTGACCACTGTTTCCCCAGGACCACATCTGTCCTTACATACACCGTGCACAGCTTGACACGACTTAAGGGTGTTTTGTGAACAATCTGCAAAGTGAGGTTTTATCAGATGTCACTCTTGTACCGTGTCTAGAATACCTTAAATATTGAACACTTAGGAGCAAAGATATGGTCAATATACACAATGTTATGAGACGAGACAGCACAAGTGTAAAACCTCTCTCTGCCAGCAACGCAAATGGTAATTGCAAACGGTAATCACACACAGTGTAACCAGAAACCTGGGCAAATATCACTGGCAAGAAAGTTGTACAGTTTTAAAGATTCTAACATGAACAAATATCAATGAATTTCATAATAGCGAAATCAGTTTCAGATGAATTTACTTCCCGAATATCTGAACGACTGACACAATGTTAGAAGCTTTGAAATAAGTGTTTGTTGTATTGTAAGTATAGGAACCAGTACTAACAACAGTGTGCCTGAACTACAGTGTCGCAGTCAGTGTTGAGAACTACTTAAAGGTCATCTTTTTAACAAGAGATCATTCCTACTTGTACAATGAAGATGATCTACCATGATCAGTGTCCAACTGGTTCCTATGGCTGAAGGTGTGGCTAAAAGGAACATCTTCTGTGTTGTGACTTACCTTTGACTTTGGGGCAACATTCACAGAACAAACCCAAACACTTTTTAGGTAAAACTTTGGACTTGCAGGTGTTTTTCTGGACGCATTCGCCTCCCAGTTTTTGGCACAGACCAAACGGCTTACACACGAGTTTCTCCTCGTCCTTGGCAACACCAGTTTCTGCCTCCACCTGGCCTTCCTCAGGAGATTTTGTCTTCTTCGTTTTCTTCCTTAACTGACCCTTCTTACCACCTCCAGACTTCGTTTTCCTTCTCTTGCCTGATTTCGTTTTCCTTCTCTTGCCTGATTTCGTTTTCTTTCTCTCTCCAGATTTTAGTTTCCTTTTCCCTCCAGATTTCGTTTTCCTTCTTTTCCCAGATTTCGTTTTCTTTCTCTCGCCAGATTTTAGTTTCCTTTTCCCTCCAGATTTCGTTTTCCTTCTTTTCCCAGATTTCGTTTTCTTTCTCTCGCCAGATTTTAGTTTCCTTTTTCCTCCAGATTTCGTTTTCCTTCTTTTCCCAGATTTCGTTTTCTTTCTCTCGCCAGATTTTAGTTTCCTTTTCCCTCCAGATTTCGTTTTCCTTCTCATCCCTGATTTCGTTTTCTTTCTCTCGCCAGATTTAACCTTCCTTTTCCCTGCAGATTTTATTTTCCTTCTTTCCCCAGACTTCCTTTCCTTCACCTTTCCTTCTGTTCCTCTCGTGCCAGATGTCATCTTCTTCTTCTGTATAATCTTCTTACCTTTTCTAATATTCTTTTTCTTGGGTTTTCCAGCCTTCCTCTTGCCAGACCTACCAAACTTAGTCTTTTTATTCTTTTTGATTTTATTTTTGGCTGAGTCGGCGGACTTGGCTGCCTTCCCTGATGTGTGGTGGTCACTGGCCTCAGCCAAGGTCCGCTGAGACTTCTTCATCTTGTCCTGTCTGTTTCCTCCAGCATGTTTCCTCGTTAGGTCCTTGGGCTTTGAAATTCCTTTCTTCACTGTTTACGGGTCATAAACAAGTGAAAATTAACAAAAAATCTTCAATCTACACCGACAAAATAAGTAGATATATAAAACACATTTCTATTTTTATGTTATTTCTGCTCACTTTATTGCATCATCGTATGTGAATATATCAGACAAAATTCTAGTAAAGACATTTTATGTAAAAAAAAAAAAAAAAAATTTATGTTATAAATAAAAAGGTCGAATTATTTTGTTTATTTAGTAAGGGTGAATTGGTGAATGTTTCTAAGTGTAAGTTATCCAATAAGGTGTGAATGTCTTTAAGTGTGAGGAAAGCAGCATATGAGGTATGCTGGTGAGTATATCAAGAATATGAGGGGAGGGGCATGGTATATAACAGCTACTCCACCAGTAGATGAGTAACTTGAGGGGAGGGGCATGGTATATAACAGCTACTCCACCAGTGGATGAGTAACTCTAGCTGCTGGAGAACAGTATAACCAGCGGCCAGGAATTTCTCCACCACTGGATAAACAACAATATCTGCTGGAGGACATGGAATATTACAGTGTGATGAAAGTGCTACACGTATACGTTGGATAGTCGTCGTTTATTTCACCTGGTGTACACAAAGGGGTCTTAGTTGCTCGCTACTTCAGGAGGACAGCTTTTATTTGGGTGGAGCAGAAGGTATACAGGAGGATGGTGGTGACTGGCAGCGTCAGGAGAAGGAGAGACATACATAAACACGAAATAGGGACAGATGTGGATGATTTTGTTTACGTTGTTCTATAGATAAAAAGGGAAATGGTTACGGTGGATATAAGGACGAGGTCGTCCACAGGAAATAGGTCGTGTGGTGTGAAATGACGCCGAAGGCAGAACTTCATGGAGGTGTACGAGTTTACCTCTGTGAGTATCCAAGCAGCAGACATGGTCGGCCGTGCAGGGCGTCACCTTCGTCAGGACGTTCTTGCAGCGGGAGTCGTCGACGCAGGTGCCACCAGCCTCCTCACACGTCCTCCGACCCTTTAGTAGAGAGGATAAGGCATCGTGTTAAGAAAAAAAAAAATAAAGATTCCTCCGTCACCACACATGCGACTCACGTCAGAGGCGCCTGTTGCCCCACAGACAGTGCGTCTCCAACAAGGCCGAAGCCCTGGTCGTACATACCTAACCTAACACACGACCAGCCGAACACACGACCAGATACCATGTGGTGGATTCGACGAAAGAATGAATGAAGTAGAATAATACTCCAGCATTTGAGACATCAAGCGTCTTAACATTACATTAGCTCTGCTCATTCGACAAGGCATGGCCACCACATAAGATCCGGAACACAGTCAGTCGATCATAACCCTTCATATCTCCTTAACTGTTAAGCGCGTTCCCCACAAGTATAACTCATTGTGTCAGCTGTGTTCACCCAGCCAGCCGTGTTCCCCAAGCCAGCCGTGTTCCCCAAGCCAGCCGTGTTCCCCAAGCCAGCCGTGTTCCCCCAGCCAGCCGTGTTCCCCATAGTGTTCTCGTTTTACACATAAGACCTGCATCGTTCTTCCTCTGACTTAATATTGAGCAGACTCTCACGATGGAAGGCATTACCAACAGCTTTATCGTAATTACTTAAATGAATAAAAATATGAATAGTTATATGGATGTGTGCAATCAGTTATTTCGAACGTGTATAATCGGGAAATAATTTCTTACATTTATCACGGCCACCAAGGCGAGAGCAAGGAGCACCAAGACGTGGGTCCTCATCCTGAAGAGCTGCTGCTGCTGCTACACTAGAAGCACCACGGAGGGAGAACCTGCGACAGCCAGCCGGGCGGGCAGCACAAGGCTCTGGCTGGGGGAGCTGGAGGGGCTTGGCTCAGGACTACGACGAAGAGGAGGACGAGGCCGCCTGTCTCGTTGGTGGTGGCGGAGTGGGGCGGGTCCTTGTTGACACCGCGGCAGTAGGCGCCTGGGTACTGGTCTGCCGTCGGCACGTCCCCTCTATATAGTGGCAGAATGTCACTCAAGTGTTACCCGTACTTCCTAGTTGGTTCACATTGTTTCTGACTCGAATGGAAACACTTGCGAGTGTTATGAGAGAAGAACAAAACAGTTATCTTTATGGGATCTCGTTGATTGGGAGCGTAAATGACATTTTTTTTTTTTTCTATTTAGTTCCCCTAAGTAATTACTTTATGAAAAAAGTAAAATTTGAAAATTTGATGTGTGAGAATATATATGTTTCATTTTCCCCGTGGACTCATAGGAATATATATATATATATATATATATATATATATATATATATATATATATATATATATATATATATATATATATATATATATATATATATATATATATATATATATATATATATATATCCCTGGGGATAGGGAGAAAGAATACTTCCCACGTATTCCCTGCGTGTCGTAGAAGGCGACTAAAAGGGAAGGGAGCAGGGGGCTGGAAATCCTCCTCTCTCGTTTTTTTTTAATTTTCCAAAAGAAGGAACAGAGAAGGGGGCCAGGTGAGGATATTCCCTCAAAGGCCCAGTCCTCTGTTGTTAACGCTACCTCGCTATCGCGGGAAATGGCGAATAGTATGAAAAAAAAAAAAAAAAAAAAATATATATATATATATATATATATATATATATATATATATATATATATATATATATATATATATATATATATTCTTTTCATCTCGATTATGAATACGGAAATGCAGACATGTGTTTGAAATGGGTCGTAACAAAAATGTCACTTTCTGCTTGTTGATTTGTATATCAGAGAAAGAATTTAACACCAAACCACTGGGGTCTCTGAGATTATTCGTGTAGATGATAGTAATTACAAATACAAAGCTTAGTGTGATGAGAGGAAAGCATATAGCTGTTACGAGAAATATATAAATGTAATGCTACTGGTATATTACCAAATGACAGATAGAACACGTAGTTTAAATGTGTTAGTAGTCCCTTTTGTAAGTTACAATCGTATCGCGTTATCGGTAACATAGAAACTGATCATGATCGTCCAGTTTCCTATCAAACGATATCTCTGTTTTGATGTTTCTAATGTCAACAAGCACCCTACTCCAGTTTTCTTTGCATTTGTTTAGATATTTTTTCTACATCCCTGTGTTATTCGAAGTTTGAGGCCATTGTATCCAGTTGCAGAAACCCTATGTACTATCCCATAGTTTTGTAATCAGAGAAACCCTAGTTACAGAAGCCCTGTGCATTACCATAACCCCTGTGTACTACCATAACCCCTGTGTACTACCATAACCCCTGCGTACTATCATAAACCACATGTACTGCCATAACCCCTGTGTACTACCATAACCCCTGCGTACTATCATAAACCACATGTACTGCCATAACCCCTGTGTACTACCATAACCCCTGCGTACTATCATAAACCACATGTACTACCATAACCCCTGTGTACTACCATAACCCCTGCGTACTATCATAAACCACATGTACTGCCATAACCCCTGTGTACTACCATACAAATCAAGCCATCAACGAGCCTTTGCTGTCCTAGTGAAGTGTCCCTGGACATTTCTCTGTATAGATTGTTATTACGATCTGATGTTAATGTTGTTTACCACTGGATCTTCAATTCTAAACCAGTCTTGAGAGTGATCAGATCTGCATACACAAGATGTACTTATCAGTAGCTATACATACAGAGGATCGGTACGGTGTGTGAGACTTGATGATAACATGTTATGGGTACGTACACGACGCTTGATGATGAGATGTTATGGGTACGTACACGACGCTTGATGATAACATGTTATGGGTACGTACACGACGCTTGATGATGAGATGTTATGGGTACGTACACGACGCTTGATGATGAGATGTTATGGGTACGTACACGACGCTTGATGATGAGATGTTATGGGTACGTACACGACGCTTGATGATGAGATGTTATGGGTACGTACACGACGCTTGATGATGAGATGTTATGGGTACGTACACGACGCTTGATGATCAGACGTTCACTAAGTGTACCACAAACACTCCTGTCTGCCTCCTGCACGAGAGACTCACTCTGCTCAGCAGCTTCCTGGTTCGTTCAGTCAGTCGGTCAGTCACTCTGGCGTAAGCCATCGCCATAGACGCAAGGAGAAGCGGTTCCCCTGTGTAGTGCAATCCACTCACATGCTTCTTCTCCCCCCCCCCCCCTCTCTCTCTCTCTCTCTCTCTCTCTCTCTCTCTCTCTCTCTCTCTCTCTCTCTCTCTCTCTCTCTCTCTCTCTCTCTCTCTCTCTCTCTCTCTCTCTCTCTCTCTCTCTCTCTCTCTCTCTCTCTCTCTCTCTCTCTCGGCATTACCCACAATAATTCCAGGATTCTTCTTCTTCTTCTTCTTCTTCTTCTTCTTCTTCTTCTTCTTCTTCTTCTTCTTCTTCTTCTTCTTCTTCTCGCCCTGTGAGATCGCTCTCGTCCAAACGCTCTGGGTTCGTTCTCCAGAATGCGAAGCAAAAAAAATCGAGAAAGGTTGAGTGAGCTCTTGTGCCATGTCTTCCCTGCCAGCGTTGTACGGTTCCTCCAGATCACTGCAGGTGTGTTCAATCATTCTTGGATACTGATCTTTGTACCGTGGGCAAGTCTGGAGACTTAGGCCATCAAACCCGGTGCAAGATCCCTTATGTATGATATATAAGACGAAAAAGAAGAGGAATTGATCTCACTGGTACAACATTAGTTACTCGTAGGTATCTATATATCTTTATATCAAAGACATATCGTGTTCTGTTGACCCGCCTTTAGGGGAATTGCACTTCTCAATTCTGACACCGAGAATTTTTTTCATGTATTTTATATGATAATCACCAATGCAGAATTTCCACGAATCTTTTGTAAGACCAAATTCAGGATGTAAGGGGCTGCTTTTGAATGTTAGGGCCTCGCAAACTGTATGTATTTAGATGATACCAATAATTTGATAGCACAGAATATGTTGTGACGGGAACTATGGTGACGATTCAATTTGATCAATGGTTTTCATCATTTTCCCCAAGTATTGAGACGAGTTTACCTATGCGACATTTTTCTCCCATCTCGCAGTAACTACACAATTTCGCCCCCACCTGGTCCATCAAATCACACTCTCACGGCACCTACCCCTCCAGTACCACAACAACGCTACATGGAATAACTTATAAGAATTCTTTTCTTACCTTCCTCGGATATATTACCGTCTCTTATGTGGTCATGCTGCAGTCTCCGCCAGACGCATAGAAGAGATTGCTGTTGCGGGAATGAAAGCATTTTACCCCTCTTCCTCCAGGACGAAATCTTCATCCAATCCATGATGCAACCGTTCCTGTTCTGAAGCCATACAGGCATGGGATCAGGCATATCAAGCTTGGTAAAACTCTCCTTCCTCTGGCTCACATTCAGGTTTCATCTCTGCCCGTAATTGCTGCAAGCACGTTAAACCAGGAGGCAACGCGTTCCTTTATTCAAAGAGAGTGCCATAGCCTCTCCTCGTCATCCACTGATAGGTCTTTCCGGTCTTTAGCTAAGGGCATCTCTAACAACTTCTGTTGCTCTACCTTTCCCTCGCTTTTTTCGCTCTGACGGTACTATAACTGTCTCACAGACAAAGCAACTCTCTTTGGTTCCCGATTCTCCTCTAACTCCATCTTGGATGACTTTCACATTCCTTCAACTCCTGATGCTCCTCTTCCTATGGCCCTACCAGTAATCTCTTTTCGTACAGTCCGAAAAGCGCTTCTCTCTCTCTGAACACAAGCAAGCAAGGTTTATGGTTCCAACAATGTTAGATGGTTGCGAGGCGTGGGCTATAGATAGAGTTGTGCGGAGGAGGGTGGATGTGCTGGAAATGAGATGCTTGAGGACAATATGTGGTGTGAGGTGGTTTGACCGAGTAAGTAATGAAAGGGTAAGAGAGATGTGTGGTAATAAAAAGCGTGTGGTCGAGAGAGCAGGAGAGGGTGTTTTGAAATGGTTTGGTCACATGGTGAGAATGAGTGAGGAAAGATTGACAAAGAGGATATATGTGTCAGAGGTGGAGGGAACGAAGAGAAGTGGGAGACCAAATTGGAAGTGGAAAGATGGAGTGAAAAAGATTTTGAGTGATCGGGGCCTGAACATGCAGGAGGGTGAAAGGCGTGCAAGGAATAGAGTGAATTGGAACGATGTGGTATACTGGGGTCGACGTGCTGTCAGTGGATTGAATCAGGGCGTGTGAAGCGTCTGGGGTAAACCATGGAAAGTTGTGTGGGGCCTGGATGTGGAAAGGGAGCTGTGGTTTCGGTGCATTATTACATGACAGCTAGAGACTGAGTGTGAACGAATGGGGCCTTTGTTGTCTTTTCCTAGCGCTACCTCGCGCGCATGCGGGGGGAAGGGGTTGTCATTTCATGTGTGGCGGGGTGGAGACGGGAATGAATAAAGGCAGACAGTATGAATCATGTACATGTGCATATATGTGTATGTATATATATGTATACGTTGAAATGTATAGGTATGTATATGTGCGTGTGTGGACGTGTATGTATATACATGTGTATGTGGGTGGGTTGGGCCATTCTTTAGTCTGTTTCCTTGCGCTACCTCGCTAACGCGGGAGACAGCGACAAAGTATAATATAGAATAAACATATATCTATACATATATATATATATATATATATATATATATATATATATATATATATATATATATATATATAGAGAGAGAGAGAGAGAGAGAGAGAGAGAGAGAGAGAGAGAGAGAGAGAGATGAAAAGAGAGTGGTGAGAGCGAGTAAGCTTGGAAAGGAGACTTTCGTGTAGAATGGCAAAAGGTAAGATTAAACGAATCTAGGTGAGTGGGTGAGGAATGGGAGGTATTTAGGGGAGTAGTGCTGGCATTTGCGAGAAAAGCGTGCGGCACGCGTAAGGATGGAGATGGGCAGATTAGAAAGTGTGGTGAATGAAAGGATGGAGTAGTAAAGTTGCTAGTGAAAGAGAGAAGAGAGGTATATAGGACGTACTTAGTTGAAGGAGTGTAAAGGAGAATGCGGGAGGAGCTCAAATGGAGTGTGCAGGGGTTGAAAAAGAGGCCAAATAAGAGTTGGAGTGAGCAAGTAACATTAAACTTCAGAGAGAATTAAAAAGATGCTTTGGATAGAGGTTGATAATGTGTGAAAAACTAGAGAGCAAATTGGTACGTTGGTAGAGATGGTAAGAGGGGAAGTGTTAATAGGTAGCAATAAAGAGGAGATAGAGCGAGTATTTTGAAGGACTGCTGAATGTGTTTGAAGAGAGGATGGCAGATGTAGGGTCTTTGGGTCGAGATGGCACGCGAAGTGAGAGAGTCATAGAAGGCGTGTGTTTGGTGAAGAGAGAAGTAGTGGTGAAAGCCTTATGTGAGATGAAATGTGACAATACGGTCGGAGTTGATGATATTGCTGTTGACTTTATTAAGAAGATGGTAATTGTATTGTTGTTTGGTTAGTTAGGATTTTCTTAGTGTATGTATGGATCAGGTTGAAGTGCCTGAGGATTGGCGGAATGTATGTTATAGTGCCAGTGTATAAAGGCAAGGGAGATAACGGTGAGTGTTCACACTACAGGGGTATAAATTTGTTGAGTGTACCTGGAAAATAGTATGGGAGGGTATCGACTGAAAGAGGTTGAGGTTTTAAGTCGACACTGAAGTGGTACTTGAAGTTGACACTGAAGTGGTACTAGAAGTCGACACTGAAGTGGTACTTGAAGTCGACACTGAAGTGGTACTTGAAGTTGACACTGAAGTGGTACTTGAAGTCGACACTGAAGTGGTACTTGAAGTTGACACTGAAGTGGTACTAGAAGTCGACACTGAAGTGGTACTAGAAGTCGACACTGAAGTGGTACTTGAAGTCGACACTGAAGTGGTACTTGAAGTCGACACTGAAGTGGTACTTGAAGTCGACACTGAAGTGGTACTAGAAGTCGACACTGAAGTGGTACTAGAAGTCGACACTGAAGTGGTACTAGAAGTCGACACTGAAGTGGTACTAGAAGTCGACACTGAAGTGGTACTTGAAGTTGACACTGAAGTGGTACTAGAAGTCGACACTGAAGTGGTACTAGAAGTCGACACTGAAGTGGTACTAGAAGTCGACACTGAAGTGGTACTAGAAGTCGACACTGAAGTGGTACTTGAAGTCGACACTGAAGTGGTACTTGAAGTTGACACTGAAGTGGTACTAGAAGTCGACACTGAAGTGGTACTTGAAGTCGACACTGAAGTGGTACTTGAAGTTGACACTGAAGTGGTACTAGAAGTCGACACTGAAGTGGTACTTGAAGTCGACACTGAAGTGGTACTTGAAGTCGACACTGAAGTGGTACTAGAAGTCGACACTGAAGTGGTACTTGAAGTCGACACTGAAGTGGTACTTGAAGTTGACACTGAAGTGGTACTAGAAGTCGACACTGAAGTGGTACTAGAAGTCGACACTGAAGTGGTACTTGAAGTTGACACTGAAGTGGTACTTGAAGTCGACACTGAAGTGGTACTTGAAGTCGACACTGAAGTGGTACTTGAAGTTGACACTGAAGTGGTACTAGAAGTCGACACTGAAGTGGTACTAGAAGTCGACACTGAAGTGGTACTTGAAGTCGACACTGAAGTGTACTTGAAGGTTTTTGCGGACGATGAGGGACGTTAAATGAGAGAAGGATTTCAGCAGCTCGCAAGAAACGGCTGGAGAGAAAAAGCTCCAAAGTTGATCTTCCATACGGCCTTTAATACTTCCTCAACCAAGGATAAAAGGGAAATAGAGAAACAAGACTGCAAATCTTTTGGTGAGAAGGTAAGTCTTTCCCCAAGTGCCCCGTGTTGAGTTGGACGATTGTGTACCTTCGATATGCTTTGAGGGGTGAAAGTGTCCAACAACACGGACGATCTAAGGCATGGTATGGACTCAGACAGGGGACTCACACAGGGGACTCAAACAGGTGACTCATACAAGGACTCAAACAGGGTAATCACACAGGAGACTCAAACAAACAGGGTACTCACACAGGAGACTCAAACAAACAGGGTACTCACACAGGAGACTCAAACAAACAGGGTACTCACACAGGAGACTCAAACAAACAGGGTACTCACACAGGAGACTCAAACAAACAGGGTACTCACACAGGAGACTCAAACAAACAGGGTACTCACACAGGAGACTCAAACAAACAGGGTACTCACACAGGAGACTCAAACAAACAGGGTACTCACACAGGAGACTCAAACAAACAGGGTACTCACACAGGAGACTCAAACAAACAGGGTACTCACACAGGAGACTCAAACAAACAGGGTACTCACACAGGAGACTCAAACAAACAGGGTACTCACACAGGAGACTCAAACAAACAGGGTACTCACACAGGAGACTCAAACAAACAGGGTACTCACACAGGAGACTCAAACAAACAGGGTACTCACACAGGAGACTCAAACAAACAGGGTACTCACACAGGAGACTCAAACAAACAGGGTACTCACACAGGAGACTCAAACAAACAGGGTACTCACACAGGAGACTCAAACAAACAGGGTACTCACACAGGAGACTCAAACAAACAGGGTACTCACACAGGAGACTCAAACAAACAGGGTACTCACACAGGAGACTCAAACAAACAGGGTACTCACACAGGAGACTCAAACAAACAGGGTACTCACACAGGAGACTCAAACAAACAGGGTACTCACACAGGAGACTCAAACAAACAGGGTACTCACACAGGAGACTCAAACAAACAGGGTACTCACACAGGAGACTCAAACAAACAGGGTACTCACACAGGAGACTCAAACAAACAGGGTACTCACACAGGAGACTCAAACAAACAGGGTACTCACACAGGAGACTCAAACAAACAGGGTACTCACACAGGAGACTCAAACAAACAGGGTACTCACACAGGAGACTCAAACAAACAGGGTACTCACACAGGAGACTCAAACAAACAGGGTACTCACACAGGAGACTCAAACAAACAGGGTACTCACACAGGAGACTCAAACAAACAGGGTACTCACACAGGAGACTCAAACAAACAGGGTACTCACACAGGAGACTCAAACAAACAGGGTACTCACACAGGAGACTCAAACAAACAGGGTACTCACACAGGAGACTCAAACAAACAGGGTACTCACACAGGAGACTCAAACAAACAGGGTACTCACACAGGAGACTCAAACAAACAGGGTACTCACACAGGAGACTCAAACAAACAGGGTACTCACACAGGAGACTCAAACAAACAGGGTACTCACACAGGAGACTCAAACAAACAGGGTACTCACACAGGAGACTCAAACAAACAGGGTACTCACACAGGAGACTCAAACAAACAGGGTACTCACACAGGAGACTCAAACAAACAGGGTACTCACACAGGAGACTCAAACAAACAGGGTACTCACACAGGAGACTCAAACAAACAGGGTACTCACACAGGAGACTCAAACAAACAGGGTACTCACACAGGAGACTCAAACAAACAGGGTACTCACACAGGAGACTCAAACAAACAGGGTACTCACACAGGAGACTCAAACAAACAGGGTACTCACACAGGAGACTCAAACAAACAGGGTACTCACACAGGAGACTCAAACAAACAGGGTACTCACACAGGAGACTCAAACAAACAGGGTACTCACACAGGAGACTCAAACAAACAGGGTACTCACACAGGAGACTCAAACAAACAGGGTACTCACACAGGAGACTCAAACAAACAGGGTACTCACACAGGAGACTCAAACAAACAGGGTACTCACACAGGAGACTCAAACAAACAGGGTACTCACACAGGAGACTCAAACAAACAGGGTACTCACACAGGAGACTCAAACAAACAGGGTACTCACACAGGAGACTCAAACAAACAGGGTACTCACACAGGAGACTCAAACAAACAGGGTACTCACACAGGAGACTCAAACAAACAGGGTACTCACACAGGAGACTCAAACAAACAGGGTACTCACACAGGAGACTCAAACAAACAGGGTACTCACACAGGAGACTCAAACAAACAGGGTACTCACACAGGAGACTCAAACAAACAGGGTACTCACACAGGAGACTCAAACAAACAGGGTACTCACACAGGAGACTCAAACAAACAGGGTACTCACACAGGAGACTCAAACAAACAGGGTACTCACACAGGAGACTCAAACAAACAGGGTACTCACACAGGAGACTCAAACAAACAGGGTACTCACACAGGAGACTCAAACAAACAGGGTACTCACACAGGAGACTCAAACAAACAGGGTACTCACACAGGAGACTCAAACAAACAGGGTACTCACACAGGAGACTCAAACAAACAGGGTACTCACACAGGAGACTCAAACAAACAGGGTACTCACACAGGAGACTCAAACAAACAGGGTACTCACACAGGAGACTCAAACAAACAGGGTACTCACACAGGAGACTCAAACAAACAGGGTACTCACACAGGAGACTCAAACAAACAGGGTACTCACACAGGAGACTCAAACAAACAGGGTACTCACACAGGAGACTCAAACAAACAGGGTACTCACACAGGAGACTCAAACAAACAGGGTACTCACACAGGAGACTCAAACAAACAGGGTACTCACACAGGAGACTCAAACAAACAGGGTACTCACACAGGAGACTCAAACAAACAGGGTACTCACACAGGAGACTCAAACAAACAGGGTACTCACACAGGAGACTCAAACAAACAGGGTACTCACACAGGAGACTCAAACAAACAGGGTACTCACACAGGAGACTCAAACAAACAGGGTACTCACACAGGAGACTCAAACAAACAGGGTACTCACACAGGAGACTCAAACAAACAGGGTACTCACACAGGAGACTCAAACAAACAGGGTACTCACACAGGAGACTCAAACAAACAGGGTACTCACACAGGAGACTCAAACAAACAGGGTACTCACACAGGAGACTCAAACAAACAGGGTACTCACACAGGAGACTCAAACAAACAGGGTACTCACACAGGAGACTCAAACAAACAGGGTACTCACACAGGAGACTCAAACAAACAGGGTACTCACACAGGAGACTCAAACAAACAGGGTACTCACACAGGAGACTCAAACAAACAGGGTACTCACACAGGAGACTCAAACAAACAGGGTACTCACACAGGAGACTCAAACAAACAGGGTACTCACACAGGAGACTCAAACAAACAGGGTACTCACACAGGAGACTCAAACAAACAGGGTACTCACACAGGAGACTCAAACAAACAGGGTACTCACACAGGAGACTCAAACAAACAGGGTACTCACACAGGAGACTCAAACAAACAGGGTACTCACACAGGAGACTCAAACAAACAGGGTACTCACACAGGAGACTCAAACAAACAGGGTACTCACACAGGAGACTCAAACAAACAGGGTACTCACACAGGAGACTCAAACAAACAGGGTACTCACACAGGAGACTCAAACAAACAGGGTACTCACACAGGAGACTCAAACAAACAGGGTACTCACACAGGAGACTCAAACAAACAGGGTACTCACACAGGAGACTCAAACAAACAGGGTACTCACACAGGAGACTCAAACAAACAGGGTACTCACACAGGAGACTCAAACAAACAGGGTACTCACACAGGAGACTCAAACAAACAGGGTACTCACACAGGAGACTCAAACAAACAGGGTACTCACACAGGAGACTCAAACAAACAGGGTACTCACACAGGAGACTCAAACAAACAGGGTACTCACACAGGAGACTCAAACAAACAGGGTACTCACACAGGAGACTCAAACAAACAGGGTACTCACACAGGAGACTCAAACAAACAGGGTACTCACACAGGAGACTCAAACAAACAGGGTACTCACACAGGAGACTCAAACAAACAGGGTACTCACACAGGAGACTCAAACAAACAGGGTACTCACACAGGAGACTCAAACAAACAGGGTACTCACACAGGAGACTCAAACAAACAGGGTACTCACACAGGAGACTCAAACAAACAGGGTACTCACACAGGAGACTCAAACAAACAGGGTACTCACACAGGAGACTCAAACAAACAGGGTACTCACACAGGAGACTCAAACAAACAGGGTACTCACACAGGAGACTCAAACAAACAGGGTACTCACACAGGAGACTCAAACAAACAGGGTACTCACACAGGAGACTCAAACAAACAGGGTACTCACACAGGAGACTCAAACAAACAGGGTACTCACACAGGAGACTCAAACAAACAGGGTACTCACACAGGAGACTCAAACAAACAGGGTACTCACACAGGAGACTCAAACAAACAGGGTACTCACACAGGAGACTCAAACAAACAGGGTACTCACACAGGAGACTCAAACAAACAGGGTACTCACACAGGAGACTCAAACAAACAGGGTACTCACACAGGAGACTCAAACAAACAGGGTACTCACACAGGAGACTCAAACAAACAGGGTACTCACACAGGAGACTCAAACAAACAGGGTACTCACACAGGAGACTCAAACAAACAGGGTACTCACACAGGAGACTCAAACAAACAGGGTACTCACACAGGAGACTCAAACAAACAGGGTACTCACACAGGAGACTCAAACAAACAGGGTACTCACACAGGAGACTCAAACAAACAGGGTACTCACACAGGAGACTCAAACAAACAGGGTACTCACACAGGAGACTCAAACAAACAGGGTACTCACACAGGAGACTCAAACAAACAGGGTACTCACACAGGAGACTCAAACAAACAGGGTACTCACACAGGAGACTCAAACAAACAGGGTACTCACACAGGAGACTCAAACAAACAGGGTACTCACACAGGAGACTCAAACAAACAGGGTACTCACACAGGAGACTCAAACAAACAGGGTACTCACACAGGAGACTCAAACAAACAGGGTACTCACACAGGAGACTCAAACAAACAGGGTACTCACACAGGAGACTCAAACAAACAGGGTACTCACACAGGAGACTCAAACAAACAGGGTACTCACACAGGAGACTCAAACAAACAGGGTACTCACACAGGAGACTCAAACAAACAGGGTACTCACACAGGAGACTCAAACAAACAGGGTACTCACACAGGAGACTCAAACAAACAGGGTACTCACACAGGAGACTCAAACAAACAGGGTACTCACACAGGAGACTCAAACAAACAGGGTACTCACACAGGAGACTCAAACAAACAGGGTACTCACACAGGAGACTCAAACAAACAGGGTACTCACACAGGAGACTCAAACAAACAGGGTACTCACACAGGAGACTCAAACAAACAGGGTACTCACACAGGAGACTCAAACAAACAGGGTACTCACACAGGAGACTCAAACAAACAGGGTACTCACACAGGAGACTCAAACAAACAGGGTACTCACACAGGAGACTCAAACAAACAGGGTACTCACACAGGAGACTCAAACAAACAGGGTACTCACACAGGAGACTCAAACAAACAGGGTACTCACACAGGAGACTCAAACAAACAGGGTACTCACACAGGAGACTCAAACAAACAGGGTACTCACACAGGAGACTCAAACAAACAGGGTACTCACACAGGAGACTCAAACAAACAGGGTACTCACACAGGAGACTCAAACAAACAGGGTACTCACACAGGAGACTCAAACAAACAGGGTACTCACACAGGAGACTCAAACAAACAGGGTACTCACACAGGAGACTCAAACAAACAGGGTACTCACACAGGAGACTCAAACAAACAGGGTACTCACACAGGAGACTCAAACAAACAGGGTACTCACACAGGAGACTCAAACAAACAGGGTACTCACACAGGAGACTCAAACAAACAGGGTACTCACACAGGAGACTCAAACAAACAGGGTACTCACACAGGAGACTCAAACAAACAGGGTACTCACACAGGAGACTCAAACAAACAGGGTACTCACACAGGAGACTCAAACAAACAGGGTACTCACACAGGAGACTCAAACAAACAGGGGACTCACACCGGAGACCCAAACAGGGTACTCACACAGGAGACTCAAACAAACAGGGTACTCACACAGGGGACTGAAACAGGTGACTCATACAAAGGACTCAAACAGGGTATTCACACAGGGGACTCAAAAAATCAGTTATAACAACTTTCACAAAGATAAGACAATAGGAACGGATAGAGAAACTGCCACACAACAAAATGTTTACAGATGTTATATGAGAGTGTTACAAGGCAAGCAAGACCAGAGGTTAACATTATCAAAGAAGGGTTAAAGAGACTCAAGGATCAATTCCAAGGTTCATCAAGGATCTGGAAAAGATGGAAGAGGATAGATTAACGGACCATAACCATGAGGCGAGGGAGACCAGAGGAAAGAAGATGTAGATTAACTGACCATAACCATGAGTCATGCATGAGACGAGGGAGACCAGAGGAAAAAAAGAAAAAAGGTCAAAGTACACGAGTGACCTACCTGGAGTTGGCTGCGTCTTGGTGCAACATTCGCAGAATACACCCAGACAGCCTTTAGGAACAAGTTTCGTCTTGCATGTACCTTTCTTGATACATTGACCGCCCAGACGCTGGCAGGTATTTAGTGTCTTGCAGAAAAATTTGTCTTTGTTTTTATTTCCTTTAGATCCTGGTTTCCCTTTTTTATCCTTAGGACCTTTCGCCTTTTTAGTTTTACCAGACGTTTTCTTCCTTAACTGACCCTTCTTACCACCTCCAGATTTCGTTTTCCTTCTCTTGCCAGATTTCGTTTTCTTTCTCTCGCCAGATTTTAGTTTCCTTTTCCCTCCAGATTTCGTTTTCCTTCTCATCCCTGATTTCGTTTTCTTTCTCTCTCCAGATTTTAGTTTCCTTTTCCCTCCAGATTTCGTTTTCCTTTTCATCCCAGATTTCGTTTTCTTTCTCTCGCCAGATTTTAGTTTCCTTTTCCCTCCAGATTTCGTTTTCCTTTTCATCCCAGATTTCGTTTTCTTTCTCTCGCCAGATTTTAGTTTCCTTTTCCCTCCAGATTTCGTTTTCCTTTTCATCCCAGATTTCGTTTTCTTTCTCTCGCCAGATTTTAGTTTCCTTTTCCCTCCAGATTTCGTTTTCCTTCTCATCCCTGATTTCGTTTTCTTTCTCTCGCCAGATTTAACCTTCCTTTTCCCTGCAGATTTTATTTTCCTTCTTTCCCCAGACTTCCTTTCCTTCACCTTTCCTTCTGTTCCTCTCGTGCCAGATGTCATCTTCTTCTTCTGTATAATCTTCTTACCTTTTCTAATATTCTTTTTCTTGGGTTTTCCAGCCTTCCTCTTGCCAGACCTACCAAACTTAGTCTTTTTATTCTTTTTGATTTTATTTTTGGCTGAGTCGGTGGACTTGGCTGCCTTCCCTGATGTGTGGTGGTCACTGGCCTCAGCCAAGGTCCGCTGAGACTTCTTCATCTTGTCCTGTCTCTTTCCTCCAGCTTGTTTCTTCGTTAGGTCCTTGGGCTTTGAAAATCTTTCTTTCCCTGTTTAGCAGTAATATACAAGTGAAACTCAATAGGATATTGTCAGAAGAATCTTCATGATAATATATATATATATATATATATATATATATATATATATATATATATATATATATATATATATATATATATATATATATATATTTATTTATTTATCTATCGTGAGTCGTTTTGATTAATTTGATTCTCATGTGTGAATGTGTAAGATTTTATAAGAGAATTCATATCACAAAAACATATACAGAAATCTAAAGATGCCATCTGTGTTTATGTAGTGACGATGTACTGGTATGTGTTTTGGAATATGAATTAGATTGTGCTTTCTTTTTAGATGTAGGGAAAGCAGGACATGAGGTAGAAAGGCGAGGAACCTCTCACCAGTGGATAAGTAGCTGAAGCTGTTGGAGAAGAGGGAAGATAAGCAACTGTAGCTGCTGGAGAAGAGGGAAGATAAGCAACTGTAGCTGCTGGAGCACAGGTAAGAGATTGGAACAAAAGGGGAGTTGTAACTGGTCTTAGTTGTGACATATAACCTGGAAAAACCAACTGGGTAAAGTGGAAGACTTTGATCACATGAATCAAGGATCCAACACGGATGTGTAACTAGATTTAAAGTAGGATCTTGTAACCTATGGATACAGTATAGTCTTAATGTAAAACATACTAATTCATCACAGACTGAAGATCCTTTTGTTTCTTATATCTTGAATCAAGTGTACGAGATTATATTACCTCTGTGAGTATCCAAGCAGCAGACATGGTCGGCCGTGCAGGGCGTCACCTTCGTCAGGACGTTCTTGCAGCGGGAGTCGTCGACGCAGGTGCCACCAGCCTCCTCACACGCCCTCCGACCCTTCGGAGCCACCTCTCCACCCTGCATATGGAGGAATCAAAGGTCATCGAATCAGAATCCACGATGCTTTCAGAGAGCCAGCACGAGACCAGAAGGATATAAAGATATAAGTCAGTACATAAAACTTTTCAGTATCATAGAGATACCACCCAGAAGCTTGTATTATTTGACTACATAGTCGTGTTTCTCATTCTGCTACCGGCCAGACGTGTTCCCTAGCTCGCTTCTCTTACCTAAACCATTAAATTCACACATGACCTGCTCGCACAGTTAACCGGATTAGTTCCGAGTTATGGTCTGTTGGGTTCACTGCTAATCATTACTTCATAACTACCTGTTCTCCTAACGAGCACCGCTTCACTGCAGAACTATTCAGTAGATACGCTCTAGAAACTTTCACTGCCAAGCCCACATTCCTGATTTTTTGACGCCTGAAACTACATCCAGCATCCCTGGGTCCACTAAGCCTCCACCATCCATACCAAGGAAGTTCCTCCTTGAGGTGAGCCAAGGAAGTTCCTCCTTGAGGTGAGCTAAGTTCCTCTTTGAGGTGAGGAGGAAGCGTGGCAAAACACCAGACAAAATAACTTTAGCAAGAAAAGATTTGATCATACGTAAATGGACCACACAAACGTAGTTGATGATCCACAAGACATCGGATCATAAGACACAAATAGAAATGTATTTAAACAAGCAACAAGAACATTCTATCCTACTGAGGTATCTTGTGGCAGCGAAACAGAGTAGAGACTTTGGCTGAAGCAGAAGGACGTGCAGGTGTTCTAAGATCACAGAGAGACTGTAGAAAGAAATTATGAAAGTCAGTGAAAGAAAATTTCTCATTCTGTGAAGAACTCCTTTCTAATCTCTCCAACTCCCAAAGTTCACATACCACATGCAACTCTTGCACGTGACGGCTGCATTGCTGGGATGTGAATCTGAGAGAAAAAAAAAATTGGATGAAGTGAATTGGAAGTGAGTCGTAGGGTGAGGGAGGGAGTGAAGGTATGGAGGAGGGCGGAAGTCTTGGAAATGAAGTGGTTGAGAACAATATGTGGTGTGAGGTAATTTGATCAAGTGAGTAATGGAAGAGTGAGAGAGATGTGTGAATGATAAAAAGACTGTAGTTTAGAGAGCACAAGAGGGCGTGCTGAAATGGTTTGGACATATGGAGAGAATGAGTGAGGAAAGATTGACAGATAGGATATATGTGTCAGAAGCATTGGAAACAAGGAGAACGGGGAGGACATATTGTAGGTGGAAGAATGGAATGAAAAAGATTTTGAGCAATCAGGGCTTGAACATGCAAGAGGGTGAAAGGCTTGCATGGGATAGAGTGAGTAGGAACGATATGGTATACTGGGATCGAGGTGCCGTCAATGGGCATGCGAAGCGTCTGGGGTAAACCATGGAAAGCTCTACAGGACCTGGATGTGGATAGGGAGCTATGATTTCGGTGCATTAATTAATATATCAAAATAATTTCTTACATTTATCACGGCCACCAAGGCGAGAGCAAGGAGCACCAAGACGTGGGTCCTCATCCTGAAGAGCTGCTGCTGCTGCTACACTAGAAGCACCACGGAGGGAGAACCTGCGACAGCCAGCCGGGCGGGCAGCACAAGGCTCTGGCTGGGGGAGCTGGAGGGGCTTGGCTCAGGACGACGACGAAGACGACGACGAGGAAGAGGAGGACGGAGCCGTTGTGTCGCTGGTGGCGGAGTGGTGGCTGTCTGCACACCACTGCAGGTAGCCTGGTTACTTGTGCTGACACTTTCCCACTCCCTTATATATAATGACAAACTAGAGGCCAAGTGTTCCACTAATTCTGAGGTGGCTTATGTCGTTATGAGGAGAGTGACATTTATGTAATTATGGGTAATATATGTTATGACGTTTATTAAGGGGGCCTCGCCCGACGTAATTCTAATTATATATAAATATATATATATATATATATATATATATATATATATATATATATATATATATATATATATATATATATATATATATATATATATATATATATATATATATATATGTACACACACTAGTAATTTACAGATAGACGTGAAGCGATGATATAAGGGAACTTGCTGAAAAAGCGTAGACAGACGCTCAAAGCTTTCGACTGTACTTCAAGTCACACTCAAGGATGCTGTGTCAAGACGAACGTGCGTATACCAAACGACAACCTCACCCTAATTGAGGAACATGGAAATGCTGAACTGAGGAACATGGAATGGGTAACCCAAAAAAAGAGGTAAGGATGGGTATAAGTGACCCATCCATCCTACCTGGCTAGAGACATCAGGTCCTTCACTGCACGGCTTTGAGGCTTTCTTCATCATACATTCAGCCAATTAGCTACACATCTATACATATCTTCAGATAGGCTCATAGTAATGGTAACTCTTACAAGAGAAGATTCTGCAACTCGCCTTTATCTAAGCTACACTCATGAGCATGAGTCTTCTTGACTCACCCTAATTCACCAGATTCAGATGATGGTCCATGTTGATCGTGGACCTCAAGTCTCCACGCTTGACATCACATCCCTTCCAATTTTCGTCTCCCAACTACCGGGAGCTTTTTTTCCCCCCTTGGATATTGCTGATGGTCTCCTGGGTCTACAAACTTGATACTTCGACAGTTAAAATCTTTCCTACGTGTCGGCTACAGTCATTCCACCCTGTCATTTATCTACCAGATGTCGGCCTACATCGCAGGAGGGAAGAGCTGAGGGCCTCCCGCGCAGATGGTGGGTGGTTGAAGAACAGAAGGTTTCCCTCCTTGGTGATCTGGAACATATGACCAACCATCCTTTGCCCTTATACATAAAGGCTGTCGACGACCATCTCCATCTTCCGACACTCCGAATGCTTTCCTCACTATTTCTTTTACACGCTACAGCTTCAGAATCTCACCTATATATCCCCTCTCGTTTGTTTCGTCTGACACTCTGCTGCTGCTCCTCCTCCTCCGTCTGTCCCCTTCATAGCGGCAACAGCGTAACTCTAACAATACCTCAGACTTGCAGTCTATATTTGACAAAACATGCGTGTGTCTCTTTCTACCGAACGCATAGCAACAGCTCACTGTCTATACTGACAAATCGTAGCTGGGGAAGGGCTTCTGCCTCCAACGCTGATTCAGCTGCTTCGTATCCACCTGAGATCACTGCATGACGTCATGCGAGGCGCTCCTGTGTACAAGGGAGGATACAACGAAGCCCCATCGTTCAGTGACTGGTCTTACTGGCCAAGTCATTCCCTCACAGTAGCTTCGCAGCTTCATACGACGATGGTACAGCTGTCGCTTTTGTAACTCCACCTTACATGACCCCTAACATTGCCTGACTCTTTAATCTAAAGGTTTTCTTATGATTGTCTCTCTCTCTCTCTCTCTCTCTCTCTCTCTCTCTCTCTCTCTCTCTCTCTCTCTCTCTCTCTCTCTCTCTCTCTCTCTCTCTCTCTCTCTCTCTCTCTCTCTCTCTCTAAGACTGACCCCCTCCCCTCGTATTTACCTCCCATCACCACCCTGTTCACAAACATATTATACAGTCAAGCGTAAATCACATATCTTTAACGCAGACGCACCTTTACTGAGAACCATTCACCCTACCCTACCCTCCTCCCTGCTCACACACGCGCTCTCCTCTGTCGATAAAAATTCCTCAGTGCATTTATATATATATATATATATATATATATATATATATATATATATATATATATATATATATATATATATATTTTCTTTTTTATTATTATTTTGCTTTGTCGCTGTCTTCCGCGTTAGCGAGTAGCGCAAGGACACAGACGAAAGAATGGCCCAACCCACCCCCATACACATGTATAAACATACACGTCCACACACGCAAATATACATACCTATACATCTCAACGCATACATATATATACACACACAGACATATACATATATACACATGTACATAATTCATACTGTCTGCCTTTATTCATTCCCATCGCCACCTCGCCACACATGGAATAACAACCCCATCCCCCCCTCATGCGTGCGAGGTAGCGCTAGGGAAAGACAACAAAGGCCCCATTCGTTCACACTCGGTCTCTAGCTGTCATGTAATAATGCACCGAAACCACAGCTCCCTTTCCACATCCAGGCCCCACACAACTTTCCATGGTTTACCCCAGACGCTTCACATGCTCTGGTTCAATTCACTGACAGCACGTCAACCCCGGTATACCACATCGTTCCAATTCACTCTATTCCTTGCACGCCTTTCACCCTCCTGCATGTTCAGGCCCCGATCACTTAAAATCTTTTTCACTCCATCATTCCACATCCATTTTGGTCTCCCACTTCTCCTCGTTCCCTCCACCTCTGACACATATATCCTCTTGGTCAATCTTTCCTCACTCATTCTCTCCATGTGACCAAACCATTTCAAAACATCCTCTTCTGCTCTCTCGACCACACTCTTTTTATTACCACACATCTCTCTTACCCTATTATTACTTACTCGATCAAACCACCTCACACCACCTATTGTCCTCAAACATCTCATTTCCAGCACATCCACCCTCCTCCGCACAACTCTATCCATAGCCCACGCCTCGCAACCATATAACATTGATGGAACCACTATTCCTTCAAACATACCCATTTTTGCTTTCCGAGATAACGTTCTCGACTTCTACACATTCTTCAGCGCTCCCAGAATTTTCGCCTCCTCCCCCACCCTATGATTTACTTCCGCTTCCATGGTTCCATCCGCTGCCAAATCCACTCCCAGAAATCTAAAACACTTTACTTCCTCCAGTTTTTCTCCATTCAAACTTACCTCCCAATTTACTTGACCCTCAACCCTACTGTACCTGATAACCTTGCTCTTATTCACATTTACTCACAGCTATCTTCTTTCACACACTTTACCAAACTCAGCCACCAGCTTCTGCAGTTTCTCAAATGAATCAGCCACCAACGTTGTATCATCAGCGAACAACAACTGCTCACTTCCCAAGCTCTCTCATCCAAAACAGACTGCATACTTGCCCCTCTTTCCAAAACTCTTGCATTCACCTCCCTAACAAATTAAACAACCATGGAGACATCACACACCCCTGTCGCAAACCTACATTCACTGAGAACCAATCACTTTCCTCTTTTTCTACACGTACATATGCCTTACATCCTCGATAAAAACTTTTCACTGCTTCTAACAACTTGCCTCACACACCATATATTCTTAATACCTTCCACAGAGCATCTCTATCAACTCTATCATATGCCTTCTCCAGATCCATAAATGCTACATACAAATCCCTTTGCTTTTCCAAGTATTTCTCACATACATGTGTGTGTGTGTGTGTGTGTGTGTGTGTGTGTGTGTGTGTGTGTACGATGCATTTCCCCAAACACTAGCTCGCAGGTAATGCTGAGTGGGAATGAAATTCAGAATTTGAAAACTTTTTCTTTTATGCACAACCCATCCTGGTTCCCTCGTGTGACAGAAGGTATCAGAAGCTTCGTAAGAGTGTAAGAGACAGAAGGAGTTTCTGACCCCAACGTAAAGATGAAATGGAAGATTCCCAAGACTTCACGAGGTATAGGACTCCCAGTAAAAGGGGAACACGAAGAAGACTCCGACCCTGGCATGTATTCGGTGCTGCAGTTCCTCGTTAGCAACGAGAGGAGAACCTCTGGTCCTCTCAGACGGGGCGCCTCACTAGGGTGGATAAACTTCATCAGCTCAATGAACCGCACCATCCCATCACAACGCTGACCACACACACACACACACACACACACACACACACACACACACACACACACACACCTCGTATCTCTTGGACGTTCATGTTCTGGCTCTGGACACCAAGACCCGACGCTCATTACCATGACAGTAACATACCACTGAGGGGCCAGAAGATCCACTTCGTACGTAATCATGCGGAACATATGTCTCACTTAATAGGTCCTTCACCCCTGCTGGTTATCGATGGCTGGATCTAACCACCTGTGCGCCATATCATGTGTCTAGATACTTGTGCACCAGTGTGTGTGCGTTTCTCTCCATCCATCTATCTTTTTAAACTCTCGATTAACTGAGTTTATTGTCTATCTCTTTATGAAACATCAAACCTATTAAAACCTCCTGTTATAAGTTATTGATTAACTTCTTTGGCTACCTCGCTACCTGCCTGGCTATGTGGCTTTTTACCTGTCAGACCATCTGACTACACACACCTGTCTGTCTATCGTAGTCTGTATCTCTCTACATCTTTCTTTCCAGCCCTTTCCCTCTTCCTCTTCCTCTCCTTTGTTGTTCTTAAATCTGTTCAGTCCTGACGTTGGTAGCCGCTTCGCTGGCGTCTCCACAGGCCAACCCAGCGAAGGGCGTGGTGCCTGCCATACGTGTTTCCTACTGAAGAAAGAAAAATACATATATGATCTGTTGAGGCGCCGTATGGAATCCTGATATACACCTGATCATTAGGGCATCTAGGAAATATTGGAAAGATATCGGAGGATGAGGAAGGACCGATTACCTCAAAAGCAGTGCTTATGGAAGAGAGAGATGGTGTATTTGGTAACCTGGATGGCTTCCTCATAAAGATAATCGTGGCTATGGAGACTAAGATAACTTAGGAGGCTTGTCAATCGAAAGTATATAATTTCAAGCTACAGAGATGCGGGAACACAAAGGTTTCAGTCGACTAAATGATGAAATACATCATTGTGGTCGAACATTTCCTCGTACGGTATCAAAACAAGAACTCCCTTTGCTTGATAAGGATGAGAAGTGAATCATTTATTCTTTCCTATGTCCAGGATGGAACATATTCTCGAACACGTTAACGACATATTTGTGAACACATGTGAACAGACTATGTTCACTGTTCAAAGTGGGAGTTCGATAGATACGTCCACGAGTTCTGACAGTCAGGGAAAACTAGCTATATCAGAATAGCTGTCCAGCACGAAGGTGATTCTTGCATTTCCAATAGAAAACTGGCCGTCAACATCCAAGAAGGGTGTCTATGTAGAGTGGTGAAGAGGTTCATGTTGTAGATTTCTGGAATTTCTTCATTTGTGTCACAAGTGTTCACGGTCGGGAGCACCTCAGTCTAACCAGAAAAGAAACTGCAAAAACCTTGGCAGAATCTTAGATACAAAGGATTTCAAACAGCAACAAAGCCACTGGGTCCAAACGAGGTTGTTTGTGATGATGGACATTACAAACTTCTCTGACAACTTCACAAATCGTAGTGTGGTAGACAACAGAATTTCGTGGGTTAGAATGTTAAGAGTAGAAAGACGTGTAGATATTAAAAGAAATCATATAACAGAAGTGAAAATGATGTTATCCGGGGATTTGAAGCCAAGTATTTTTGAAGTCTATGCTGAAACGTGTGTATAGAACTACTGTCAACTACCGTAATTAGTAAATCATTCCAGTTATTGACAATCTTGTCTTCATTCGAGGCAGAATGTTTGACTACGAGTTTGTAACCATTTATTCGAGTGAAATCATACGAGGTTATCCTTAACTAGCATATCGTATAGAGATTATCGAAGCCTTTAGTCATTTCAAATACCTACGTATGATCATCTCTTAACCTTCCCTTGTCTAAGCTAAATAAACACAAGTCGTTGACTCAGCTTTCGTAGGATCTGTACCTCAGGTCGAGAATGATTTTGGTTGATTGGCTTTGTGCTCCTTCCAAGCTTGCTGAGTTTCTCTCCAAGTTGGGTCATCAAAACTGAACACAGTATTCAAGATCAGGATTCATCAATGACTTGTGTAGTGAAGATAATTTCTCGAGGATTACCTGGCTATAAGTAGCTCAACAGAATCTATACAGTAGCTTGCTTGCGCTTTCATTTTGACGACTACCATGCAAACCTTTGCACATATCATTATCTGAAACTATCTACCAGTCCATCAGTTTGTGTATATCAACGTGAAGCTACAGACGATCAAATTCTGCTGCTGGTTTGTTTCCCAGCGTAGCGTCGTCAGCAAATTTCGATATCTTACAATGCAGCTCATTGTCAAAATTTTCAATATATACGAGAAAGAGAAATGGTCCTAGGAGTGATCCTTGTGGCACGCCACTTGTTAGGTCTGACTATTCTAAGGCTGGACCATCTTTCGGCCAGTCAACCAGTTTCCTAAACATTGGAGAATGATTCCATTCGTAAAATGTGATCTAACTTTTCGTTAGGGACTTTTGATGTAGTACTTTGCCGAAAGCTTTTTGAAAATATATATATATATATATATATATATATATATATATATATATATATATATATATATATATATATATATATATATATCTCAACTGCTTTATTTACATATTACGTTCTGATTATGTTATGAGAAAAATCAAGCAGATTTGTCGACATAAATAGATTCGTCGAAAACCTTGATGAATCATTTATTAAGTGACGGTCCTGTAAACGGTTTACAATTTTATCGACTGATGATTTCCAATAATTTACCAATTACAGACGTTTAGCTCATTGCATGATTATGTCTGGACTATGATTTACCAACTTTTTTTTTTAAGATATCGGTGTTACATTGGCAGACTTCCCATCCTCTTGAATATATCCCAGAGCATGACTTGAATGGAAAGAGCAATCTAAGGCTCCAGTCTAGGTTTAGTCATCTCATTTTTCACCACTTATATATATATATATATATATATATATATATATATATATATATATATATATATATATATATATATATATATATATATACACCAGAAGTATCATATACAGGAGCCAGCGAGATAATTGTTCATATTTATAGACAACACTAGTGAGTCCGGTTTTCTCCAGCTCACAGTAAAAAGCCACCGGACTCGCAGGTGTCACCGACCAAGTGGACAAAGAATCCCGGTGACAGTGACACCTGTGATGGATGACCCGTGGTGGCATATGCACCTGTTACAGGTGTGTGCGCGCGCGCTCTCTCCCTCCCGTCCGAGTGACGTCACGACATTATCTTCGCTGTGTACCACCTCACTTCCGGTATGGCGTCCTCCTCCCCCATCTCTCTCCTCTCAGCTCTGGTTTTTAAATAGTTGTCATGAGACTTCGTGAATTACTAAAAGACACACACACACACACACACACACACACACACACACACACACACACACACACACACACACACACACTCCAAAGCTAACGGTGTGATGATGCAACACCTGTGTGATGAACTTCCACCTGGGCCGGTGTGAAGTAATGAGGGTGAGACATCGTGAATGAAAACCTTAATTTGAACATCACCGAAGCAGGATGTGAGCTGCAAGTTACTGTTGCAGAGTGAACTGACGAGCTATCATGATCCCTAACTCTTCACCAGAGTTCTACATCAGCAGTACAGTAGAGGAGGCAAGCTGTCTGCTGGTACATATTAGAATAACATTAAAAACTTCATCGAGAAGATCTGGGAGAAGGGGACAAAGATGATATCGGAACTATGAGGGCTGACTTCCAGGGAGAGTTGAGACACCAGGGAAGAGAGAAAATTGAGGGGTGACCTGATCATATGTTCTTTTTAACCAGATTGAGAACACAAAAAGTGAACAACAGTGTTTCGAAGAATTCAGAGATAGAACATCGTTTTTAGTGAAGATGTAAAGGAGAACTTTTATAGTAAATGAGTAATTGATAAATGAAAGAAACTGAGTTATGAGATCGTGAATAAGGACAGACTTCATTAAAGTCGTATCAGTGAGATGATCCAAGACCCGGGTCTCCTGGGGTATAGACCCCCACCTCCTCCTTGCATGATACAAGCAAGTAATCACAATTGCAAAGTTGCATTCAGAGGAACCTAGCTGGACCAACTTGGTATGGGACGTGACCGGTGAACTTCAGCCAGAGTGAATGCAAGAGGATTGTGGAGGGGGACACAGTGAAGGAAGGCCTCAGTAATGGAGGAATTGTGTGGCAAAACACATCGTAATTTCACCTCTCGTCCGAATCCCATCTCTGGGAATAGCAGGGGATCATGACATGACGGATGGTATGTAATGAATAGCATTCAAGTATATGGATAAAGGAAGTATCTTAGCAAGTTCCTCACTGGGGCAGAATTAAGATTTGCATCCCCCCTTCCATCATCTTTGATCACCTCTCTTGGAGAAGTACAAGAGAGTAATGAGAAGAGTCCTTGAGGAGAGCAACAATATGGCACCAGAGTTGGTAAGGAACTGAACTAAAATGAAAGGTTAGAGACCTTGTATTTGCCCACCATGGAAGAGAGAGGATTGCAGAGCGACCTGATCACAGCCATCAAAATTTTAACTAGTTGGGTGAAGTTAAAACTGAGGATTTCTTCGTAAAATTCAAGGACAGAGAAGCCAGTGGCCATACTATGAGATTCAGCAAGATTTGTGTGCGAAAAGATGCAAATAAGTACTTTTGAGTACAATATCTGTGGACTGATGAACTAGAAGAAACCGCAGGATGACACTTGTGTACAGTGTATTTTGATACCCTCGTGCATGGGTCGAGGCACTTCATGGGTGACTCCATCACCCTAGGCATGGGTCGAGGCAGTTCATGGGTGACTTGAAAGGCTGTATGTACCAGACATAACCCATGGAACTGGGGAGGGAGTAATTAGTGTTAGTTAAACCAAGGATACAAGTCAATGAAAAGAGGAATCAATTGTGATTATCGTTGGAAAACGTCCCAAACATTTATCATGAATACACATGGGTAAGAGGTAGAGGATTGGGGCCATATCAGGGGACACTTCCCTCCCCGTTTGGCCCCAGGTGTAATGCTCCCTCCCCTTTTGGCCCCACACGTGTAAAATTCCCTCCCTGTTCGTACAAATCTGAAACACAATATTCCATTACGAATACAGGAACAAATAGTTGATCACACAAATGATCTGATATTTCTAAGCCATAAGTCAAGATGACTCTATCAGCAACAGGTATAAAATCAGTTTGAAATTAGAACATCAAGTCTCGATGTATATCCTTTGGTACTGCATACTTAATGTTTATGTAACTAGTTTATATTCTTCTCGTCTACTAGGTTATATTTTCCTCGTTTACATTAATGGTTACTATTATACTCAGCTTTTTGATAACAGGTTTAAGTCATTACGAAATCATTCTTTATTGTATCTAGTTCATTTGTATTTCTATATTTTTGTTGCTTTTGGTTGCCATCAATCATTTTGAATGCATAATGAGGAGCTTGCTCTTGTTTTCCGTGTACCATTAATCATTTCGAATGTGTAATGAGTAGCATGTTAGAAATAGATACGTATGTATGCAACCTGTGTTATCATCACTGAGATATTACACAACGATTATGTATTTTCCTCAAAAATACTCAAACTTTAATTAATATATTAGTGTAACTTGAATTACCTACATTTTCTATCAGAAAAGAAATCGTTGTAGTCTAGGGATAGCTAACTTAAATTCCACGACAGGTGAATGTGTGGGGAAATGAAGTCTTTGAGGACAGTATCTGGTGTGAGGAGGGTTCGTCCAGTTAGAAATGATAAGGTTTAAGAGATAGACGTAGTGATAAGAAGAGTATGGTTAAGAAGACTGAAGAGGATGAGCTCAAATATTCTGGTCATGTGGAGAGAATGAAAGGATATATAATTCTCTTTCCACTGGTGATTGTTGCACACACACACACACACACACACACACACACACACACACACACACATATATATATATATATATATATATATATATATATATATATATATATATATATATATATATATATATATATATATATATATATATATGACTTCATCCAAACAAGTATCGTACAGGGAGACTGATAAAGACAAAATCTTGTTTCACTCGGCTGCATTACAGTCCGTGAAGACATTTATTGTGCTGGTGCAACTTAACGCTATCACAGACACTACAATTCTCACACGATACAGTGCATAAGATAAAAGATTGCCTAAGGGCCGATCATTGTTATCATAACAACACCGGATGATAAGGATACAGATAGATAAAAGAGGGAGGGATATGTTACCCCGATTTGTTGAAGTCTTCCGAAAACGGACTACTTTATTGTCCTTGCCCGTTTTTTCTCTTTTTTTTTTTCTCTTTTTTTCCCCCAAGTCTTCCGTGGCATAAGACTTTTGTTGTCTTCTTTTGGTTTATCCTCTGTTATCATCTTTTCTTCTGTTATTCTTATCTTAAGCAACTATTCACTCCATCTTTATCACAGAACCTCACGGAATGTTGGCAATTAACAATAGCCCCTAGGCCCATTTTCTATTTCCTTTAAAGAAAAAAAGGGATCGTGGGGAGAAGGAATCTTTCTCCATCCTCGAATTCTTTCCTACGTCAAGATTGCCTCAGGATCAGTTTGGGAGTGCAGTTCCTACATTCATCTAGGATGATGGTGTACTTGCAGTCAGTAGATACACACTTCTGACTCCGTTCCACTCTCAGTGACAGATTTCAGTATCATTTTCACTCATTATTTACCGTTGTTACCATTGTTGCCATTGTTGCCATTGTTGCCGTTGTTGCCATTGTTGCCATTGTTGTTGCCATTGTTGTTGCCATTGTTACCATTGTTGCCGTTGTTGCCATTGTTGTTGCCGTTGTTGCCATTGTTGCCGTTGTTGCCATTGTTGTTGCCGTTGTTGCCGTTGTTGCCATTGTTGTTGATATTGTTGTTGCCGTTGTTGCCGTTGTTGCCATTGTTGTTGCCATTGTTGCCATTGTTGCCGTTGTTGTTGCCATTGTTACCATTGTTGCCGTTGTTGTTGCCATTGTTACCATTGTTGCCGTTGTTGTTGCCATTGTTACCATTGTTGCCGTTGTTGTTGCCATTGTTACCATTGTTGTTGCCGTTGTTGCCGTTGTTGCCATTGTTGCCATTGTTGTTGCCATTGTTGCCATTGTTGCCGTTGTTGTTGCCATTGTTACCATTGTTGCCGTTGTTGTTACCCTTGTTGCCGTTGTTGCCGTTGTTGCCATTGTTGTTGCCATTGTTGCCATTGTTGCCATTGTTGCCATTGTTGCCATTGTTGTTGCCATTGTTGTTGCCATTGCCATTGTTGCCGTTGTTGTTGCCATTGTTGCCATTGTTGCCGTTGTTGTTGCCATTGTTACCATTGTTGCCGTTGTTGTTGCCATTGTTACCATTATTGCCGTTGTTGTTACCATTGTTGCCATTATTGCCATTATTACCATTTTTTTGGGTAGTAGTTGATGTTGAAGAGGTGCTTGAAGATGATGTTGAAAAAGTTGTTGGTGAAGATGTACTCGAAGATGTTGTTGAGGATGTACTCGAAGATGTTGTTGAGGATGTACTCGAAGATGTTGAGGATGTACTCGAAGATGTTGAGGATGTACTCGAAGATGTTGTTGAAGATGTACTCGAAGATGTTGAGGATGTACTCGAAGATGTTGAGGATGTACTCGAAGATGTTGAGGATGTACTGGAAGATGTTGTTGAAGATGTACTCGAAGATGTTGTTGAGGATGTACTCGAAGATGTTGAGGATGTACTCGAAGTTGTTGGTGAAGATGTACTCGTAGATGTTGAGGATGTACTCGAAGATGTTGTTGAGGATGTACTCGAAGTTGTCGGTGAAGATGTACTCGTAGATGTTGAGGATGTACTCGAAGATGTTGGTGAAGATGTACTCGAAGTTGATGGTGAAGATGTACTCGAAGATGTTGAGGATGTACTCGAAGATGTTGGTGAAGATGTACTCGAAGTTGAAGGTGAAGATGTACTCGAAGATGTTGAGGATGTACTCGAAGATGTTGGTGAAGATGTACTCGAAGTTGATGGTGAAGATGTACTCGAAGATGCTGTTGAAGGAGTGATCGAAGATGTTGTTGAAGATGTACTCGACGATGTTTTAGATGTGGATTTTGGACCTGTCGTGGTACCCGTTGTCGTGTTACTTGGACCTGTCGTGGTATTTGGACCTGTCGTGGTATTTGGACCTGTCGTGGTACCTGTTGTCGTGGTACTTGGACCTGTCGTGGTAGCCGCTGTCGTGGTACTTGGACCTGTCGTGGTACCTGTTGTCGTGGTACTTGGACCTGTCGTGGTACCTGTTGTCGTGGTACTTGGACCTGTCGTGGTACCTGTTGTCGTGGTACTTGGACCTGTCGTGGTACTTGCTCTCGTGGTCTTTGGACCTGTCGTGGTACCTGTAACATATATTGCTCATTAGAAAGTTTGTTTCTTGTTGAATGATACCATATATATCACTCAAATGATAAAAATCCGTCGACAGTATGAGACACGCCATTTTTTTTGTTACTGGTCAGGTCCAGCGTGGAAAGCTCTTCCAATTGTTTATCGCTTCTCCTGCGCGTATGTGGGCAGGTTCCAAGGCTTTTCTCTCTTGCTTGCTTAGGCCCTTCACGCATCATTCTAACCTCCTGGCAGATGTCGGTACTTGTCTACCAAGATGGCTGGAGGTTGAGATAACGCATAAAGAACTGAGCAAGCCAATGGGAAAAGCCTTGGATGCTGTTTCCCTACTCACACGAGAAGTGATCTACAATCGAGAGAGCTTTCTACGTTTGGCCGAACCAGCTACAAAAATAGCGGTAACAGAATGTACGGGGCCCTTAAGGAGACTGGGGAAGACAGCTGACAGGGGACAGAAGCTATAGAAGTTTGTGACTGATTTTGGAAGAGTGAGTGAAAGGAGAAAGTTGAGAATGAGTGTGAGCAAAATCAAATTTATTTGGTTCACAGGATTGAGGGACAGGTTAGCTGAGGTGTGAGTTTGAATGGAGAAAAATTAGAGAGGTGAAGTGTTTTAGATATCTGGGAGTGGACTTAGCAGCGAATGGAACCATGAAAGTGGAAGTAAGTCACATGGAGCAGGGAGTGAAGAGTCTGGAAGCGCTGAAGAATGTTTCAAAGAGTGAACGTTATCTAGGGTGGCAAAAATAGATATGTTTGAAGAAATAGTAGTTCCATCAATACCATATGGTTGCGAGACGTGGGCTATAGATAGAGTTGTACGGAGGAGGGTGGATGTGTTGGAAATTTGATGTTAGAAGAAGACAATATGTGATGTGAGGTGGTTTGATCGAGTAAGTAATGAAAGGGTAAGAGAGATGTATGGTTATAAAATGGGTGTGGCTGAGAAACCAGAAGAGGATATACTGAATTAGTTTGGACATATTGAGAGGAAAAGTTGACGAAGATGATATATGTGTCAGAGGTGGAGGGAACAAGGAGAAGCGTGAGACTAAATTGGAGGTGGAGGGATGGAGTGAATTGGAGCATTGTGGTATAATGGTTTCGACATGCTGTCAATGAGAGAACCAGGGTATGTGAATCGTCCGAGGTAAAACATGGAAAGGTCTGTGGGGCCTGGATGTGGATAGGGAGCTGTGGTTTCTGTGCATTACGCATGACAGATAAAGACTGAGCGTGAACGAATGTGGCCTTTTACGTCTAGTGAGGGAAATGGGATCAGGTGTGTGTGATAGTGTACAAAACGTCATTACCTGGTATGCAGCAGAAACATTTGCTATGTGGACATTTTCCATGTACTGTTCCCGCACACTTGTGAACCTTCTTGACACAGTGGCCTAGGCCGTGAAGACAAGTCTTTGGACATTTCTTTTTCTTCTTTGTACAACATCTGCATTTTTCGCTTTTGCAAGCATGTCTCACTTCCTTCTCATTCTTTTTGCACTTCTTCTTACATTTCCCCTTTTTCTTGGTGCATTTCTTCTTCTCTCTACCTTTGCATCCCTCTGAAAAGATGTAGGTTGTTAAGAAGGAAGAATCTAATCGTCTTTCTCAAGGCTCAGGTATATGCAGTAGGCGTAAATCCTTGCCAGAGACTAGCGCGTCAACACTTTATTTATGGGGTCGCCTTCTTTTTCTTCTTCTTCTTCTTAGCGATCAGTACCAGTTCTAACCTCAAAGGGTCCACGCGTTTGCCAAAAATAGGCTCTTAACAAAATAAAACATCGCCATCACCTGAAATGATATACATAATACAAGCTGGACAAGTATGTCAAAAATACAGAAGGGGATACACTCGTATCATCAGGAACACATATGTATACACACAATACAAAGGCAAGAGAATATATATATATATATATATATATATATATATATATATATATATATATATATATATATATATATATATTGCAACCTATTTGGTGAAAAAGATATTCTTTTAGATACATTTGAAATGACTTTTGCATCAGAAAGTTTTTAGATAAAGGTCAAATACAATCCGACTCGTAGTAGTACACAGCAGCAGCCACCCAGGGAAGTACAACCCTCCTGGCCTAGGAGTGTTGAAGTGATGGCCGGAACCATCTTCCACGCTCCGTGTCAGGCATGCTCGTCTTGCATTCTCTCATTGAAGCTAATTTACAGAAATCTTATCCTTTTTCAAGATCTTATTCCCACAAGGACAATTCAGGGATCCTAATAACGTTTGTTTCCTATCTTTGCATTCGTTTGCTTTCCTTAGCTCTCTTGTTAAAAAACATCTAAATATGAATATGAAAGACTCCAGCAAGCTTTTGGCGCAATATTTCAATAGGGTTTGAGCATCTCTTGCATTCCGCCTGTCTCTGTTGCCAACGAGAGGGAGGACTCACTCAGCACGGTACTGGTCACCTCAAAGACTCACGTTCCTCTATTAGAATCCAAAGCATATCCGACTTGTCAACTTTCCTAAGCTAAGCTTAAAGCCCCATTTAATTGCCGTGCTTCTTTTAGGTTTAGTTTTCTTTCCCTCGTTCATAAACATCACTTTAGTTTCATTTTTTTCAAGAATTAGCTGGAGGTGCTTGCCATCAGTTTTATCTCGTATTAATTCCTAAACCCTTTGCATTACACGATGACTGTGTGGCCGTCAATAGCTCGAGGTTGAGCCGTTGCGATATTTGTTTCTTTCCTTACATTGCTAAGCTCCAGAACAATGACTGAGAATATGATTAATGCAGACAGCAAACATACATTTAAGAGGCTGTCGGCTAGCACATAATGTACAACAGATGGGGACCCACTAGTGTAAAACTTCCTCCCTGTACAGTACAAATATATAATTAAGAGAGAGAGAGAGAGAGAGAGAGAGAGAGAGAGAGAGAGAGAGAGAGAGAGAGAGAGAGAGAGAGAGAGAGAGAGAGAGAGAGAGAGAGAATGGTCAGGTTGCTATGAAACAAAGATTAGAGAAAGCTTTACATGTTTTTCTAACACAAGAATTACCTGGCTTTGGTTTTGGCGCTGGCTTGCAGCACACACAGTTGGTGCCGAAGAGGTTATTACAACCATGTTCGACCACTGTTTCCCCAGGACCACATCTGTCCTTACATACACCGTGCACAGCTTGACACGACTTTAAAGTTTTTCGTGCACAATCTGCAAAGTAAAATCGTATCAGATGTTACTGTTGTACCGCATCCATGATAGCTTCAGTAACACACACACACACACACACACACACACACACACACACACACACACACACAGAATTATGATCAAATTGTTATGAAATAGGCAATATAGTGAGTCAAATGCGTCTAACAAGTTGACAAGCACGAATTTCTTTTTTTTTACCTTGCGGCGGCGCTGGCTTGCAGCACACACAGTTGGTGCCGAAGAGGTTATTACAGCCATGTTTGACCACTGTTTCCCCAGGACCACATCTGTCCTTACATACACCGTGGACAACTTGACACAACTTAAGGGTGTTTTGTGAACAATCTGCAAAGTGAGGTTTTATCAGATGGAATGGCCATCCACATCATTCTAAATACGCACACACACACACACACACACACACACACACACACACACACACACAAACAAGACATTTACAGTGAAACCCTAGGGAACATGGGTGACTTTAGCTATAGATACAAAGGGAACGTTGAGAAAGAGGGATGTGTGGCTTGACTAAAGATGGCAAAAAGGGAAGAAAAACTGTGATGTTCCGTGATGAAGATAAGGGCGAAACTCCAGCTAAGCAACATGGACAAGATAAGAGAGATCTTGGCAAATCGTCTTGGAAGGAAAGTTGTACAGATTTTAGGTTTCTAAAACAAGCAAAAGTCATTCCTTAGGTGACGAGAGCAGTGAGGCCTGTGGGTAACACTCCCGCAAAGACTGTAATATCATCAAGGACTATTGGTCAGAGCATTCACGGGGCTCTTATCTTATCCTTATGGACTGAGAACAAGATTAGTTTCACTTGAGCCCATCTCACAAGACCTCCCGAACTGAAACAAAATAGATAAGTCTTAGAATAATTACTAGGAACTACATAAGCATATGAATCAAGTGGTGTTGGTAGTTCCCTACGTATATGAATCGGTATTAGAACTAACGTCTCCGAACTACCTACCTCAAGTACAGCAGCGATACTGAGGTAAACCTCGAGAACTACTTAGAGGTAAGGATAAACTGATGAGTTCCATAAGAGCAGATTACCTGTGGCCCGGTCATAAAAGTGAATAGTAAGGGCACTTAAGATAATTAAGTCTTCGATGGTAAGGCATATATGTCTGCTGTGAGTTGTCTGAAGTGTCCAGTGGGTTTCTGTGGCTAGAATATCTGTGTAGACGAACGAAAAAAAAAAAAAATCTGTGTTATAACTTACCTTTGACTTTGGGGCAACATTCACAGAACAAACCCAAACACTTTTTAGGTAAAACTTTGGACTTGCAGGTGTTTTTCTGGACGCATTCGCCTCCCAGTTTTTGGCACAGACCAAACGGCTTACACACGAGTTTCTCCTCGTCCTTGGCAACACCAGTTTCTGCCTCCACCTGGCCTTCCTCAGGAGATTTTGTCTTCTTCGTTTTCTTCCTTAACTGACCCTTCTTACCACCTCCAGACTTCGTTTTCCTTCTCTCTCCAGATTTTAGTTTCCTTTTCCCTCCAGATTTCGTTTTCCTTCTCTTCCCTGACTTCGTTTTCTTTCTCTCGCCAGATTTTAGTTTCCTTTTCCCTCCAGATTTCGTTTTCCTTCTCATCCCTGATTTCGTTTTCTTTCTCTCGCCAGATTTTAGTTTCCTTTTTCCTCCAGATTTCGTTTTCCTTCTCATCCCTGATTTCGTTTTCTTTCTCTCGCCAGATTTTAGCTTCCTTTTCCCTCCAGATTTCGTTTTCCTTCTCATCCCTGATTTCGTTTTCTTTCTCTCGCCAGATCTAACCTTCCTTTTCCCTGCAGATTTTATTTTCCTTCTTTCCCCAGACTTCCTTTCCTTCACCTTTCCTTCTGTTCCTCTCGTGCCAGATGTCATCTTCTTCTTCTGTATAATCTTCTTACCTTTTCTAATATTCTTTTTCTTGGGTTTTCCAGCCTTCCTCTTGCCAGACCTACCAGACTTAGTCTTTTTATTCTTTTTTATTTTATTTTTGGCTGACTCGGCGGACTTGGCTGCCTTCCCTGATGTGTGGTGGTCACTGGCCTCAGCCAAGGTCCGCTGAGACTTCTTCATCTTGTCCTGTCTGTTTCCTCCACCTTGTTTCCTCGTTAGGTCCTTGGGCTTTGACTCTAAAGCTTTCTTCTTCACTGTTAAGCATCAACACACACGTAGAGGTTAGTCAGACATGAACAATAATATTAGTCATCACAAAGCACAAGTATTGATATACATATAATAAACACATACTTTTATTTCATGAGCCAATTGTATTGAGTTTCTTGTTTTCTCATGTTAGAATGTATCATTCTATATTCTAACGGAGGGAATTCAATTACAGAATGTCTTCAGAATGTCAAACTGTCGTGATATTACCAATGTGTGGTCAAGGTTGATGATGAAGTGATGAGTGAGTGTGGGTGTGAGTTCTACGTAAGAGGTACCGTAATGTTTTTATGTGTGACGTAAGCAACATAGGAGGTATATAAACAGGTGCTGAGTAATCCAACAGGAGAGCTCGCTTTTGGGGTGGAGCAGAAGGTGAACAGGACAATGGTGATGATCGGGGATATTAGGATAAGGAGAGATGTACACAAACATGCACTGGGGATGATTTAGGTCACCTGGTGAAATAGATAGAAAAGGATAAATATCACACTGGCCATAAGGACGTGGTCGTCCACAGGAAATAGGTCGTGTGGTGTTAGATGACGCCGAAGGCAGAACTTCATGGAGGTGTACGAGATTATATTACCTCTGTGAGTATCCAAGCAGCAGACATGGTCGGCCGTGCAGGGCGTCACCTTCGTCAGGACGTTCTTGCAGCGGGAGTCGTCGACGCAGGTGCCACCAGCCTCCTCACACGCCCTCCGACCCTTCGGAGCCACCTCTCCACCCTGCCGATGGACAAGGAAAAATCATTGCTCGGCTGCGTAAGATAAAGCAGACAGAATCTAATGTTTCATAGCTAGATATATGAACTGTCAAACGATAAGCAAAAAAATCATAATATCTAAAACATTTTAGTCTCACCAAATCCAAAAATATTGTTCAGTTCTCACCACAAAAAATTGATTAAAGACAAATGAAAACTAAAACTGATTCAAAGAACAGCAAGAAATCTAATACCTTCGATCCAAAAATCAACTTTTTGAAGATCTAAAACTATTGTCTTTAAGAATACACAAAAACTCAGAGGAAATAAAAACATAGACTCTAAACAATTTCGACAATGTATCTCAAGACAAATTTTTTACGATGGGTAAAGATACAATGCCAAATAGGTAAAGGCATTGAATTAGACGGACGAAAATGTAGAATATGCGTGGATAAAAAATTCTTGACTGTAGAGTTAACAAGACATTGAAATAGATTATGGCATATATTGCCAGGGAGAATAGTTTCTTACATTGACTACGGCCGCCAAGACGAGAGCAAGGAGCACCAAGACGTGGATCCTCATCCTGAAGAGCTGCTGCTGCTGCTACACTAGAAGCACCACGGAGGGAGAACCTGCGACAGCCAGCCGGGCGGGCAGCACAAGGCTCTGGCTGGGGGAGCTGGAGGGGCTTGGCTCAGGACGACGACGAAGAGGAGGACGAAGCCGCCTGTCTCGTTGGTGGTGGCGGAGTGGGGCGGGTCCTTGTTGACACCGCGGCAGTAGGCGCCTGGGTACTGATAGAACTTGTTTCTGTCTCTCTTTTGTAGGGACAGACACCATGAGGGGGACGTCCTCGTTGGTTTCGGATGGCTTTTGTTTCTGAGGACCGAACACTTGTGTGTGTCACGAAATATGGATGAATACTTCAAATAAATTTTTCTAGTCTCCCAACACGGAATTCTGACATATATACATCTATGATTCTTTTTACCCATACTTGATCGGTGTTTCCCGCGTTAGAGAGGAAGCGCCAGGAACAGGAGTGGAAAGGGTTTTATCAGAAGAGGTAGGGAAAGATGACAGGAAAATGAGAATTTTAGCGAGAGGTTTATTGTGATGAAGATGTCGTCTAGATCACTGCTCGTGTGGCATGTCTGTCGTCAGTAGATTAACGGATTCATCAGCCTAGAAAGGGTTGGGATATAGAGAAAACAGAACTAGGTGGTTTACTGTTAGAGGAGAAATGTGACGTGTATGGTCATGGGATGTGTGGTTGGTGGTGGCCAAGTTCTAGAGTCAACGGGAGGCGTTCTGGAGGGGTAGTGTTGTCTCCAGAGGTTGTTGTCAGTACTGACACCAGTGGCAGGATCGTCCACGTGCCACCATCGACCAGTTGCATCCATCAGGGATCATTTATATAAGGATGAGGGAACACAAGGGTCGCATCCCCGTGTCCTGCGGGAGGCCACTGGTGAGGAGGGAGTGGAGGGTGCAGATGGCTCCCCATGGGAAGCGCACAGCCAGACGACGCTCACTGAGGAAGTCTGCCACCCATGGACGTACCTCAGGAGCCCAGGATGGATCACTGTGTTGATGACTATGTCGCACGTGATGAGGTCGAAAGCCAAGATGAAGTTCGCAAGTGTGTTTGTTAACAAAGAAAAACAAATAGATTACAGTTTGTTTTGTTGTAAGTAACCATTTGGCTGAAAATATATAGTTAAGGTGTGACGGATATCAGAGAATTATGAGGCTATGATTGTTACTAGCTAACTGATCATACAAGGGCTTGAGATGAGTGTGAGCTGGATATCTCCACACTATAGATAAACAAGTGGATGAGGTACATTCAGATAGTCAGAGTGACAGATATACAGGGATGTTTACAGAGTTAATGGTATGGTTTATATAGTATATGAGCTTGAGTGAACATGAAGTGATGAATAGTTACAGCAATACAGCGTGTGTGTGTGTGTGTGTGTGTGTGTGTGTGTGTGTGTGTGTGTGTGTGTGTGTGTGTGTGTTTTAGAATGTGCAGACATGGGATTTCTGAGGATCCTTAACAGGCGTGGAATTTTGAATCCGGAAACCTAACCTTTCACACATCACCTGCCCTAGCTCCAGGGCAGAGGATGTGGTGGTGGGAGTAGACTTGGCCACCTACGAGGAGTCAAGAAAGGAGACTCCTGGGGCGAGGACAGCGTTCCTGTGGGGTATAATACGCACTAGCGCCAGTGTTACAGTTCATTGGAAACTACGCCATCCCATCCCAGCTTTGTCCCCTGGTCCCTTTATGCCTATTGGGTGTCTATATCCTGGTCTGGTCTGAAGCCCAGAGATCATTACCATGACAGTAACACATGTCAGCTTATACTCGAGGGATCCACGTCCCATGTAATCAGGTCGTAAATATCTCATACCATCAGTACACTCACCCTGCTTAGCATATCGTGCGCCCGCCCGTCCAGCACGCTACTGGCTGCTTATCTGTACAGAAATCATATATATATATATATATATATATATATGTATATCAACTGACTGTTATATTTCTCTCTTGTGTCTCCCCTGATGATGTGGTTATTACACGAAAGTGCACTTGGGAACTTTTCGTGTTTCATTTTCCCCCTTGGACTCATAGGAATATCTTGATCACGCGCAAAATTGTGATCCTTTCCAATAAATATATATATATATATATATATATATATATATATATATATATATATATATATATATATATATATATATATATATATATATATATATATATATATATATATATATATATATATATATATATATATATATATATATATATATATATATATATATATTGATTCCTGCAAACTCAGTAGAAAGTGAACAATTGAATAGTCTCTATATACATTAGGGAGACAAGAGACATGTTTACCCACAGATCTCTAATGGTGTCTGTGTTAGTGATCCAAGCTTCTATGTCAGGACTGGCCCCTAATGTGAAATGAACTGGAAAACTTACCTTGGCATGATTTTAGATGAGTCTATTGGTCGTATGTTAGATATTGATCTAGATATAGAACAGCTGGTCAGGCAAGGTGAGGTATGGTCTGATACAGACATCCAGCCAGGGAGATTGGAGTAGATTGACTTCGTCTGACTCAGTCTGATCAGGTCAGTCAGGGTTGGCTGACTAGGTTTAAGGAGGCAGGGTTTCCCCACCCACAGCACACACACACACACACGTCAGGTGAAACTACGACAGAAGAAGAAGAAGAAGAAGAAGAAGGATGTAGTACTATCAGAAGGACTTAGGCATGAAGATTGGGACCAGATGAATCTTTTCCAGTACCCCCCTCAACTTCGCGGAGTGATATTAGTTTTGAAGACATTTCTCTTAGGATCTGTTGGTGAGATTTTGAGTGGGGTTATTTGGAGGTTCCTCAGCTGTGTGTCGTGCTTAAGAAAACGTCAAGAAAATATGTATTTATAGATTCTCAAGATCATCCGAGCTGGTGTGATGCTGTGACCTTCAGTGTGTGTGTGTGAAAGGATATGCCAGGTCAAAGCCTGGCCCGAGAGTCCTTCTCAATGATGGCCAGTCCTTGCGATGCCATCTCCGACGCGTGTCGTACGTGTGCCATTACTGGCACAAGTCGGCTGTGTTTTGATTAAGGTCAGGCGTGTGTTCCCGGAGTTCCATTATTGGCACAGGCACGTATATGTGCGTGAGAGTCTATGGGTTCTTTGAGGTGGACATATGTGTGTGTGTGTGTGTGTGTGTGTGTGTGTGTGTGTGTGTGTGTGTGTGTGTGTGTGTGTGTGTGTGTGTGTGTGTCGTTTGGTTGGTTGATTGATTGGGTGGTGGTACATGACCCATCCATTCCCATGCTCATTGAGGACCTCAACACTATGTGACAGTCACCAGTCGAAGAAAACCTGAACACACAACTTTGTCCTCACTCCGTGCAAGGCTTATGCCTTTATGTATATCCGTTTAACTTTATTTGTGAGTAGAACTTAGTTACCCCTAAATAATAGCAGTTTATTCTTTCATAGAAAATGACACTATTGTAATATAGACTATTGTAAATGAGTCACCAACATACCCCTAATGACGAAAATTGATGTTCTGATTTCAAACTGGTTGTATATTGCTTCTTATTATCATAAGACCTGATGCCTCGAAGGAGAATTAATCCAGTCGATGTAAGGCACATCAAATAACCTGGAGAGAATGAGAAATAATATCTTAATGAGGAGTAATAATCTCAACTGAAACTTTGTGATGAACTGTGATCTATTCGTCATTTCTTATTGCAAGATTGTGGAGAAAAATTTACGCTGATGGTGCCCACCCCCCCTTCACCTACCTCTTACCCTTGTGTATTCATCATTAACGTGTGGAACGTTTCCAGTGTTGACCACGTCTGCTTCCTCTTTTCCCTGACGGGTGTCCGTGGTTTAATCCATCATCATTTACTCTCTCCCTGCTGGCATGGGTTACATCTGGTACATACAGCCTTTCGAGTCACCCATATATGTATATATATATATATATATATATATATATATATATATATATATATATATATATATATATATATATATATATATATATATATATATATATATATATATATATATATATATATATATATATATATATATGGTCCTAGGAGAAGAAGAAATAATGTATTTGTAAAAGTGAAGAAAATGTTAAAAGCAAGTGCGCTTCGAAACTAGGCCAGGGGGAGGTGGGAGATGAAGGCGGTGTTGGCGTGAGGTGTGGCAGGTATGAATACCTCCACAAGTGTCACTGTCAACAAAATTCTCTCTATACCTTCCTGTGCTTCACGAATCATCAACAACTGTAGACTGGCTGACTCTGGCTCGTCGTTCACCGCCATGTTGGACCAGCTTTAGCGCATTTCTCGTTTGTAAACAAAATCCTCATTTCCAGATTTCAGAGTTCGTGGAAAAGAGATTTTGAGTTTAAGTCAATCGACACAAAATCACATGTGTGTATATTAGTCTCTCTCTCTCTCTCTCTCTCTCTCTCTCTCTCTCTCTCTCTCTCTCTCTCTCTCTCTCTCTCTCTCTCTCTCTCTCTCTCTCTCTCTCTCTCTCTCTCTCTCTCTCTCTCTCTCTCTCTCTCCGTATTTGCATACGTTGTTTTTTTCCCGTACATGATCGCCGTTCCCTGTATACCATATTGCTGTAGTTCACTCCATCCTTTAAACGCCTGTTCAGGCCCCGAGAGAGAGAGAGAGAGAGAGAGAGAGAGAGAGAGAGAGAGAGAGAGAGAGAGAGAGAGAGAGAGAGAGAGAGAGAGAGAGAGAGAGAGAGAATATACGATGGACTGAATAGCTCCAAAAGTATCTTTACAGATAAGCAAATAGCAAAATAATGGATGGGTAGATAGCTAGATATGTTGATAAGCAGGAGGGTAAGGTGTTCTCACAGTGAGTTATATTTAGACATGACTATACAGTGCCGGGGACCAGCGGCTGACATGCGTTACTGTCATGGTAATGTTCGGTACGCCTCATGCCAGACCAGGATATAGACACCCAGTCGACAGAGTCGTGTCAATCGTTAAGGCGTTGATTGAGGAGTATTGTCCACTCAACGCTGACACCTGCCCTAGTTATGTACATACACACATACCTCAGGGGGCATCGTCCTCAACCCCTGTGGGAGAAGTGGAGGCTCCTCCTATCACTGGTTGAGGGTCGCGAAGTCTCTATGACTCTCACACACACACACACACACACACACACACACACACACACATACACACACACACGCACACACACACAACAGTAAGAGGACCATCAGGGGATGAAGATATGTTAGACTCATACAAGACTCATAGCAAGAGGAGAAACGAGAGCTGAAGGGATTACGACCTCATCACGTGCGACATAGTCATCAACACAGTGATCCATCCTGGGCTCCTGAGGTACGTCCATGGGTGGCAGACTTCCTCAGTGAACGTCGTCTGGCTGTGCGCTTCCCATGGGGAGCCATCTGCACCCTCCACTCCCTCCTCACCAGTGGCCTCCCGCAGGACACGGGGATGCGACCCTTGTGTTCCCTCATCCTTATATAAATGATCCCTGATGGATGCAACTGGTCGATGGTGGCACGTGGACGATCCTGCCACTGGTGTCAGTACTGACAACAACCTCTGGAGACAACACTACCCCTCCAGAACACCTCCCGTTGACCCGAGAACTTGGCCACCACCAACCACACATCCCATGACCATACACGTCACATTTCTCCTCTGACGATGTATACGTGTGACGCCTGGCACAGTCGTGAAGCTGTGGTTCGAGAAGTAGGAGGAGGAAGATGGATACCTACAAGACAGAAACATGAAACGAAGGTCGGAAAATAGATGATAGTAAGAACCAATCGCTTAGCAATGCCAGAGAATCTGGGCCAGTCGCTGACGGCGACGCTGACGAGGAGCCTCGTCATCTGAACATTTCGGCTTTAACTCCGACGATAGTGTTACATGACTGTTCCCCCTGCCATGAGAGGAGGAGACATATATAACTGCTTAAGTAGGATTCGATCCGCATTAGCAGCATATGCATGGAGGATGCAGCAGTACGTGAACGAAGGACCGAACTTGGGATGAAGAGACTTTCTCAACCACATCCACTGGAAGACGTCGCACCTGGCGAAGCGAAGACATAATTCTTCATTCCCAAGAGTACCTATGTGAGGAAGGCTCAGAGTAGCCAGGTTCAGAGAGAGACACACACACCTTGCAAGCGCGTGGTATGTTCATCTTCACCTCAATACAGGAAAGGCTTACTGCTGGCCAGGACCTGAAGCTTTCAACCTTTGCATGATTTCTTGTGAGTCTGTGTTAGTGTTCTCCTTGACCCAGAAGGGACTGGCCAAATTCAGCTTGTGAACCCAGCTGAAAATACATGTATGGGCTGTATTATGAATACGTGGGAAATGGAGTTAATATCAAGACATCCTAGACTGTAAATATTCAATGAAATGGATGTGACTCTTCTTTCCAAAGGAAGTTTCAGAGCTTCTCTCCTCTTGCCCACTTTAATTCTAAGTTTTTTTTGTTCTTTGAAACTTTCTTCCTTCACATGTTCCTCTCACACATCATATAAAGCAAACACGCAGTCCCTTTTTTTCCCAACTGAAACCTGAAAATACATTGTGTCATCATAAAGATCTCTTTCGAACATACTCTGAATACCTTCTTATATCTTTCGTATATACCCTGAATATTCTGTTTATAACATATCTTTCGTATATACCCTGAATATTCTGTTTATAACATATCTTTCGTATATACCCTGAATATTCTGTTTATAACATATCTTTCGTATATACCCTGAATACCCTGTATATATCAAATGATAAATGACGATCGGTTATTACTCTAAAATATGGGTCCCATTCACTGCCTGTGTATATTTCGTGAAATCATTCTTTCAAACGGTGAACTGAAATACTTAACAAGTGAATGATATCATAATACCGGTTTCTCCCACCAAGTCGACCTCAGCGCCCATCTAAACCATCGCACTGACTGCGTTCGTCATACCCCTAATGTTATCTGTGTAATTCCTGTATGAATAATGACCTAAACTCGGTCATTATGCCTTTCAATCTAGCTCATGTCATCCCCTTTTGCCAGATTACTTTTCTTTCGTCTTCCAGGAGTACGTACGACCAAGATTTATAATACCCCCAGGTTGGTTGGTTGGTTGGTTCCCCCAGACCCGAGGATGTGACGGTACAGAAGGAAGGTGACGCTGGTCGTTTGTGGCGGATGATACTGTTCATCACTGCCTGACCAGCTCCCCTTTATTGTGTTAAAGAGGATGACCCGTGATCAAGGCTGCCCCGCACCTCTCTCTCTCTCTCTCTCTCTCTCTCTCTCTCTCTCTCTCTCTCTCTCTCTCTCTCTCTCTCTTTCTCTCTCTCTCTCTCTCTCTCTCTCTCTCTCTCTCTCTCTCTCTCTCTCTCTCTCTCTCTCTCTCTCTCTCTCTCTCTCTCTCTCGCTGGTTCTAGGTTTCGCTCAGTCATTCATAGGATAATAAAATCAGTAATGAGTATTCCGATGAAATCTTTATTAGAACAACAAATGGTTATAATCTTATTTATGGATTTTCAAGCAATTGAAGATTTCTTATAATATGGAGAGATGAGATGATCCCAAACCAAGAGGAGGAGGAGGAAGAAAAGGAACTTTTAGAAAATAGAAACACTTAAATCTACTTGTTATTAAAAGAATATGTACAACGGGGTGATCAAATAGAAAAATAAATATGGGTTGTATATTTATAATTCTGGTTTCCTTAAAGGAGACGATTGTGGTCATCCATTACTGTGTACGGAGAACCATCTGCCTCACACAGCTACTACCCTCTGGTCTACCACCTAACTGTGGTACCAGCTGCTCCATCAGTGTCTTCCCAACCACCCAACCATCTGCACCCAACCATTGCCTCACCACTCGCTGTGCCTTCTTGCACCAGCTGTTCTATAGTGCCCCTATTCCACCATCTGTGCCACCGGTTGCTTCACCATCTGCTGGGCTGGGGGACACTGCCAGATGGTTGTAAATGGCCTCGTTTAACAAAATGATTATTCTTTACTTCAAAATGATAAAAGATTTATACCAAAAGAGTGCATTTCATAGTATATATATATATATATATATATATATATATATATATATATATATATATATATATATATATATATATATATATATACTTAAACCCTTCATCCGAAAGCATGTATAAAAGCAAAGTCTGAAAATATATAACGTCAAGTTTCCCACATTCACCAGTTTCTTCATATATTTTCTTTATCTCGATTAGAATAAACGTCTGATTACGCGTCATGTTTGAAGGAAAACCGACATTATCTTTGTTATTTAGAAAAGTATAGATAATAATAAGTGACAGTATCTGATCCTTCTGGGCAAACCTTTCATTCCTGAAGTTATATATATATATATATATATATATATATATATATATATATATATATATATATATATATATATATATATATATATATATATATATATATATATATATCCCTGGGGATAGGGGAGAAAGAATACTTCCCACGTATTCCCTGCGTGTCGTAGAAGGCGACTAAAAGGGGAGGGAGCGGGTGGCTGGAAATCCTCCCCTTTCTTGTTTTTTTTAATTTTCCAAAAGAAGGAACAGAGAAGGGGGTCAGGTGAGGATATTCTCTCTAAGGCCCAGTTCTCTGTTCTTAATGCTACCTCGCTAACGCGGGAAATGGCAAATAGTATGAAAAAAAAAAAAAAAAAAAATATATATATATATATATATATATATATATATATATATATATATATATATATATATATATATATATATATATATATATAGGTTCATAAGTGTCTATGTTTCAAAGATGAGACATTGTCTTATCCTGGCCATCATAGAGAGGCTTCGAAAGACCATAAGACAGACATGGTTTTAGAGTTGAACTCCCTCAGTAGTGTTGCTGGAAGATATACCTGAATACCTGAACATCTTAAGAATCCCTTATGCAAATAGTAATACAAAATGTCTTTCAGTTAATCATCATACTGAAGGAGAAAGAAATATGATTAAGTACTTATAGGTTCTATGTACTGACAGGCAACACTATAGACTGAGGTGAAAAGTGTTGGTACTTAACGATCGTAGGTCCTAATTACATACCCAGGAAGGTAGAGAGTGACACAGTGTGACTACTTCGAGTTGTAAGTTGTTCACACACCTCGTACATCGAGCCGGAGTCTGTGTGTCTGTGGCACCTTTTCTCTCCTCAAAAGGAACGAGAGAATTCATGGTACATTGCAGCCTCATCCTGTGCTCTGAACCACCATCATCCAATGCTGGTTCTTCCTCGCTGCTCAGGATAATGTCTTGCACAGAGAAGGCTCGCTATACGCCCATCACATCACAAGACTTATGAAAATAGTGAACTGATGAACGAACCACAGCGCACCACGAGCGAGAGGGGACATCGTCCCCGAACTAACTGGACGAAAATGAAATTTTTGGGGGCAGATATGATCAGATGTAGTCACACTGTCACCTTCGTCCATCAGGACTGACCTGGGGTGTAGCAAAGTGACCAGAAAGGGATTCAAAACTATGGGGACCGAGAGGATCAGACTCATGAAACGCACAGATATTTCCCATCTGTTTTTACCACGACGCTGAACTGTAAATAAACATTTATAGACACAGAAATTTAGTCTATATGTAAGAATATTAAAGAATTGGAATTCAATTTATTTTGGCGTATATCATTTGTGATCCGAATCTTTTTTAGTTATAGCAATGTAAAGACCAGAAGGATCGAGTCCTTATATGCTCTTTGTAAAAGTGATTATATATATATATATATATATATATATATATATATATATATATATATATATATATATATATATATATATATATATATATATATGAGTGTAAGATGAATGCACGTCTGTGAAACCGACCGTGCCTCCATTGCTACAGTGAGAGAATACTCACTATCAACAAGTGTTAACACAGTAGGACAACATCAGGTACTTGAATGTTGGACAACACCACCAAACTCTGTGATTTCCGGACCCTGGCGTGAGTGTGTGTGTGTGTGTGTCTGTGTACACGATCGAACGCCCTCCTCCCTCCCACAGCTTAGTGTTAACGACATGAAGAGCAAGCACTTGCTGAACCATAAACCATACCAGGACGAAATGTATTGGACCAAGGAAAAGAAAGAAGTTACTTTCGAACGATTATGAAGATCTTTTTTTCTTGTTTGCTTTTTTCGTGCCCTGTTGGGCTCATAGGAGATTCAGGTGAACCCAGTACCAGAGGGTAATCCCTCAGGCTGTGTAGGAATCAACAGGCTAATATGAAGTTGTGATATGGGGTCTATTGTGAGGCCTGAGCTGATGAAGGTCCCTGGGATTCCTGTGGTCTGTAACTCAACCTTGGGAGAGCTGATGGATCGCCCAGTCCTCCTGTGGGTTCTCTCTGTGAGGAGGGAGCCACCTGCAGCTGAGCTCCTTCATCTAGAGGTATATTTGTGTTCGATACAGACGGTGGCAGCTGAGGTGCTGTTGGTCGAGTCTGTGTTGAGTTATGTCTCGAGGATTGAGTCTGTCCTGCAACATATTCTGGGGTCTGAACCTGTGATGAGGTGTTTTCTAGGGTTTGAATCTGCGCTGGCTGTTGTTGCGAAGTTGCAGTCTGTTTGGGGATATAGTTGGCGGTGTGAGTCTGTGCTGAGTCGAGTTCTGAGTGATGAGTCAGCGGCAATCGAGACTCCTTAGAATGAAGCGGCGTTGCGGTGTACTCTGGAGGAGGAGTTTGGGTGGGTTGGCTTCCTGGAGTTTGAGACTGTGTCGGGTTGTGGTTTGAAATTTGCTTCACGAAGAAGTCTGGTGTCTGGATCTGTGATGAGTGACTTTCTACAGTTCCATTTTCTCCTGGACGAGTCTTTAGCGCTTGTGTCGCGAGGTGTTCTTCACCCTGCATGTTCTTTAAGTACTCTTCCGTTGGCTGGATTTGTGTTGCGTCGTACTCTGGTCTTTGTGTTGATGTGTATTCCGGGGTCTCGGGTGAATAACGTTTTGGGATGTTGATTTGTGTTGAGTAAGTGTGTGGACTTTGTGTTGAGTGGTACGTTCTAGTCCGAAACTGTGGTGTGTGTTGTTTCTTGCTTTCAGGAGAGACTGAATGGTGCTTCTTAATATCAGATGATGTCTTTCTATGAGTCTTCGGGTGCTGATTGGTGTCCTCGTCTCTAACTGCCTCTGGAGTTGAGGAACGAGGGGTTTCGTTGGTCTGGTAGTTCGGATATGGATCCATCGAACTCGCACTCAAAGCGGAGGATTGCTTCGAAGCTCCGAGATCTTTCACTCTCGTTCCATTCCCAAACGCCATCTCTTGAAGATGAGGCTTCAGAGTGTCGACCCTACCGGGTTCAGACGTGCGATTGCTTGGCTCTACAGCAACAACAACACTATCGGTCTCGTTCTGCGTGTCCGAAGCCTCTGGTTCTAACACTTCGCGAAACACTGAGGAAGTCTTCACACCCCCTGACGACGGTGATTGCGTATCTAGGTCATCAGAGGTGTTAGAATGGTTCATCTGCCGTTCCCTGTCATCGTCAGGAAGGTCATGAGACGCCACAGTAGGTAATGCTGAGTGAAGTTTGACGTCACCGGTCCATACAGAGCCATCTATACGTCGCTGATCATCAACTGTCGATGCAGAGGAGACGCTCTTCATGGGATCCGTGACTAACTGACCAAAATCAAGGGAGAGATGAGGGGGTGCGTTGAGGTGAACGTTGCCACGGTTCGTAGACTTGCCAAGGACTGGAGGTAATGAAGGAGTGGTGGTAGTAGTAGCAGTAGTAGCAGTAGCAGCAGTAGTAGCTGCAGTAGTGGTAGTAGTAGTGGTAGTATCAGTAGTGGTGGTCGTGTTAGTGGTCGTTGTAGTGGTTTCGGGACTCTCCACAGGGGGTCTTGGGGAATAGATCCTCCTAAACAGTGGCGGGATGGTGGTCGTGCGTGGGAGGGAGGCATCCGTATATAGAGATGACTTTCTAGTTTCAGCCACGATTCGAAACCCGGTGGATTTCCTGAAAGTTATGGGCTGTCTCGCGGGCTCCGACGGCCGACACAGGCTCAGGGCCAGGTTCGTCCTGCAAGAGGATATGATACATGTTTGTATGTATACATACGTATATATGAAGAGAAAGAGAGAAGAAGAGAAAAAGAGACTCTTTCATATACTTACCACTCACTCGTGTCGACATTTTTCGCAACATTTACGAAAGACAATAACCTTACCTGATGGCCACGTTGATGATGTCGTTCCCCCTGAAGAAATCAGAGGCCACAATGTTGGTCATGTGACCCCAGCGAACCCGCAACCACCTTGTGATGGCGTACTGCACCCGGTCCGCTAATCCCCGAACCCCCACGTGCGACCGAAGTATCAGATCCCAAAGGGAGGGAGTGAGGTGAGCCATAGCGGCCCACAGACGAGGGAATCCGACCCTTTTGTTCATTTGGGCGTCGAGGTAGACCCTGAGGTCCTCCAGGACCTGGGCGTTGGCCCATGCTTGAGCAAGGGGCGGCCAGACCCAGTCTTCTTGATCGGCGACGTCCGCGTCAGCGAAGGCAAATATCACGCGCTTTCTGATCCTCCAAATCTGATCGAGCGTGACGTGGGAGCCATAGCGGTTGTGGAGGAAATGCCCGCCCAAAGTGGCGTTCATCAGCGACAGGAGGAGAGGCACCGCCTCCGGTAGGTCGAAGCCGACGGGCGTCCGGTGGATGTCGAGGATGACCGGGTCCGGAGACATAGCTAGAAATCGCCTGACGGCGTTTAGCACCTCCAAGAGCGGCCGCCAGCGGACGAGGTCGTGGTTCACCCAGAGTAACTCGTCCGTGTCAGGGTAATAAGCGACGCGGAGATCCAGGTATCTGCGGGAGGAGAGAGTAAGAGGAGTCACCTTAGGCGAGGCTGAATCACTGTAGGCGCAGTCTCATCGAAGAAGAACTTCGCACTCTGAAGAAGTCTACATTACCCTGATACTGGAGGTAGCGCAGCCTTTAAGCCTTTTTTATCCGTACGTTCAGAAAGTAAAGATAGTGGTTGTGTAAGTGTTTGTGTGCATGCAGGTATTCATGCTTGTTGTGTGTCTATTCAATATTCATGCATGTATATGTGCTATAGTATATATCATCCGTGTGTGCGTGTGTGTGTGTGTGTTGTTCCTGTGCATGTGCTACGCAGTGAGCATATTTATATGTGTGTGTGTGTGTGTGTGTGTGTGTGTGTATTCATGACAGACCCCAGTCATACATGACAGGCCTTGTCGAGGCCACGCCATGTGTCTGTTTGTTTGTACGTACATCAGCGTCTGTTTGTACGTAAACGTGTATGTAAGGCACATGAATCTCTGTACACCTTTCCTGTGTGCTCTCCGTGCTTGTGTGAATATCTGACCACATCTCTATCACCGTAATCAATGCATGCCATTCTCAAGGTTGACTTGAAACTTAGGACGCTATCCTGAGTGTGTGTTATCTCTCCTCGTGTGAGGTGTGTGGTGGCAGGAGGCTTGTCATCTCCCCGTGTGAGGTGTGTGGTGGCAGGAGGCTTGTCACATCCCCATGTGAGGTGTGTAGTGGCAGGAGGCTCACCTGATGCCGTAGAGGAGCTGGGAGAGGACGTCCTCGTCCTGACACACGACCCAGGAGGACACCACGTCATCCTTGTCCCTGAGGGAGTAGGAGCCGGCGTTGTGGGCGCCCGGGATCACCAGGGATCTCAGGGACCGGCCACCTAGCACCTGCCTGAGGGAAGACAACAACCATTGTTTACCAGGGAAGAAAATAGGAGGTGGGGCGGACAGACAGGTCGCGTATTAAGTGCCTCGGGCTGTCTAAGGTCCGGCAAATCTTTAAACAGATCTAACGACCGATTACTTAAACGACGGTCGTACTTTTACTTACACTTGATCGTCTCTTTATACTTATATTTCTCAGGAATGGTAGTGGGTCAAGTGATCTTTCTGACACCTGTGATCGAAAGGCTTCTTAAGGATACCTCATGTCCTCAACCTGCTAAAGTAATTAGATTGTATAAGAATATAAGCTTGTTTCACTTTTCTGTTTATATATATATATATATATATATATATATATATATATATATATATATATATATATATATATATATATATATATATATATATATATATATATATATATATATATGTGTGTGTGTGTGTGTGTGTGTGTGTGTAGTGTCAAAGAGATGAGCTTGATTAGGCCATTCACTTAGCTGTGATGTCTCAACTAGCATAAGAAAAAAGTATAAAGTGTCCAAACATATACTTCCAAGCCAATACTGTACAATCAGACCTTCTGTGGATTCAATCGGCTTTTTCCTCAATCTTCATAAAACATAAGAGTAACTCACTATCGCCGACCCTATCTCTAACGCAGATCCCATTACCTGACGGTGCCCTCTTCATCCGGTCGTGGTCACCACCTCGATCCCTCTGGGATCAATGACAAGTCCTTCATTCCTTTAAGACGAAGGCAGAATGAACGTCTTTCTCACACCTGTACTCGAAACAGATGAAAGAACAGCAAAGACTGCGTTCGCTTTTACAAAGAAAAAAAAAATATGAGAGTCAATAAGGAGGTAAACGATAAACAACACCTGTGAGAGAAGTTCTCATTAAGGACCAAATGGATTAAATTCTTCCCATCGTTGGCATGTGTTCTGGGATGGAGGGATGGAGGTGGGGAGGACGTTACCTGTTGTCGAAGAGCCATGTGGGATGGGCGGCGACACACTCAGCAACCAGGGACAACCCGTTCCTGACGAATGCCACGTAGGGGCCCACACATCCGCCCCTCTCCAGCACGCTCAGCTGTGGCAGGCAGGTGTCTTGTCAGAGGCAGTGTCCAGGTGTGTAAGACACCTGTGGTAGGGGTCAGGGATAGTTCTCAGGTGTGAAAGACACCTGTAGTTGTAAAGATTGTACTCTGCCCAGGCAGGGAAAAGTCTGGGTAGGGAGCTATGCTGATATGAGACGGGGCGCTGTCAGAGACAGAGAGAGACAGACAGAGAAACAGAAAGACAGACGAAGACAGAGGCTCAACCATACATATATATATATATATGTGTATATAAATATATATATATATATATATATATATATATATATATATATATATATATATATATATATATATATATATATATATATATATATATATATATATAAATATATATATATATATATATATATATATATATATATATATATATATATATATATATATATATATATATATATATATATATATATATATATATATATGTGAAATCTTAACTACTAGGTATTGCTATCTGCAAAAGACAAGTATAGAAACACACCTTTGTATATACTCTACCATAACAAATTCGTAGCTCCGTCTCTTTGTAAACTTCTACCTAAAATTATTCAAATCATGCTTTCAAATTAAACCACATGTAGAGCTTCACATGCCTCCACGCCACTCCACTTAACACAGGGTTGATCCAAACAACATACATATGCATGTCACATAACGCATCGACTCCACATCACATGTATTTCCATACCTCGCGTCTCCCAGAGAATGCTTACTCAACCTTCCTCAACTCCACGTTTCCTCTCAGCACACACCTACTGCCCACAACCCCATATTTACCGTCTACAACACACATACCGTCCACAACCTACGAATCTGCTGTCCATAAGCTACATACCGTCTAAAACACGCATATTTACCGTCCACAATCTCACATCTACCATCCATAGCCCAAAGTCTAGTTTCTACAACAATGTATCTACCGCCTACAACCCTACATCTGCTGCCCACAACCCCACATGTACCGCCCACAACCCTACATCTACCACCCAGAACCCTACATCTACCGCCCACAACCCTACATCTACAGCCCACAACCCTACATCTACAGCCCACAATCCTACATCTGCCGCCCCACACATACGAGGGCTAGCCAGCACATCTGCTGGGGAGCTGAACCCACCTCAGTCCTGTGCTGCGGGAGGCTAGTGGTGACGGTGCCGCGGGAGGAGTACGGGGCCTCCCAAAAGAGAGGGCGCGGCATCTGCCAGAACTGTTGGACTCCGTCGGCGGGAGGAGGAGCCGCGGTGGTGGACGGGGCCCTCAAGTGAGGGGGTCGTGGGTCCTCCTCAAACACCCCGACCCAATCGCCCTCGAGGATCTCCTCCGCGTCCCAGTTAATCTGTCGCAATCATCCACATGAGAGAAGACATTTTGATCCACCTGCCACAATGTATGACGAGTATACAACACCTGACACGCGACCATGATCCATTATACATCTAAGACTGTATAGAAATGATGCGATATACAGTATACATTTATGGACTATATGAAAGATAAACCTCACCTGCAGGAGCCTGAAGAAGAACTCGTTGTCCTTCTTCTCGGGGGAGGCCTTCAGCGTTGGCCACACCCGCACGCCCGCGCCGCCAGAACCCACCAGGTCGGCACACACTTCTGCAAGAGAGACTCTGTGGTTAGCAGACCCTTCGACAGTGGCTGACGTCGCCCCCTCCCTCACACTAATGAGAGAGAAAGATGATCATGAAGAAAATAAGATGTAGCTGATATCCGCGTTGGTACGACCCTTGAGCATGATGGTACGGTCCTTGAGCACGACGGTACGATACTTTGAGCACGACGGTACGATACCTTGAGCACGACGGTGCGACCCTTGAGCACGACGGAACGATACCTGGAGCACGACGGTACGATCCTTGAGCACGACGGTACGGTCCTTGAGCAAGACGGTACGGTCATTGAGCACGACGGTACGGTCCTTGAGCACGACGGTACGATCCTTTGAGTACGACGGTGCGGTCCTTGAGTACGACGGTACGAGTGTAAGGTATGATGACTAGCGTTCATCATCCCCCAGGGTCGTGTCGCTATGTACAGAAGAGAGAAGCAGAAACACCAAGTGTATTCAACACTATGGTCTCCAGATAACACTAAGTGGCGGATCACGTACAGTAAGTGGCAGGTCACACACAGTAAGTGGCAGGTCACACACAGTAAGTGGCAGATCACACACACAGTAAGTGGCAGGTCACACACAGTAAGTGGCAGGTCACACACAGTAAGTGGCAGGTCACACACAGTAAGTGGCAGGTCACACACAGTAAGTGGCAGATCTCACACAGTAAGTGGCAGGTCACACACAGTAAGTGGCAGATCACACACAGTAAGTGGCAGATCACACACAGTAAGTGGCAGATCACACACAGTAAGTGGCAGATCACACACAGTAAGTGGCAGAGCTGAAGAAGAGGAAAATGAAGGTCTTACGTCTCCAGGAACAGTGTGTACGCCAGGTCCTCTACCCGAATGGCTTCACAACAAGATGTTTTCGATCCAACTTTTGATTTATGCTCTTTAGAAGAACACTAGTAAAGGGGAGATTACATTCTTCACAAAAAAAAAATAGAAAAAGGAATTTTAGTAGATTAGTTCAATCAGTGACATGAACGCGCTTATACTGGCGTTTAGAGAAGGCAAGAAAAGGCGTGGTGAGTTAAGAGATGTATACAAGCATAGCCAGATGATCCAGTTGGGTAAGTGATTGTATAGAAAAAGCGTAGACAGATTGGAGGTGATGGCAGTAAGGTCATGACCCTCTGGGCCATGAACAAAGGCAATCAGTTGCTTCCTTTAAGATTCTTAAGGATGGAAATAAACACAACACGAAGGCTTGAACTTACCCATCACATGTGTGGGAGGATTTCAGCCACTCCCTGCGGGTATAGTGTTGTTATAACCTGAGTATATGAGAACCAGCGGGTCATAGAATAGCAGGACATTATGGAAGGACTTTAGATGGTATGAGAAAAGTATATTGTCCGTGGGGAGAAACGGTGTAAACAGAGAGAGGCTTAAGAGATAAAAATCTTGAGTCAGGTAAGGTCAAAGTCTGGGGATGTGAGGCCCGTAACGTCGACCAACTCCTTGTGCGAGGATGAACAGTTGGGTCGACTGTAGACCAACTGCCACAAAGCAGGATTCGAACCCCTGCCGGCCCGTGAACAAGTCACGGCCAACAACTGTAATCCGTTGCACCAACCGTTGTGTTGATGTTGGGGTACGCCAAGACCCCCTTCTGTCTCTGAAGGTGGACGTGTGTGAAGGCTGTAGTCGGAGACGAAGAGGAGATCAAGATAAAAAAGATATCTATAGTCAGTTGAAATGTAGATACTATTCAGATAGTCTTGTACAGAAGAGTTTAGCAGATTTACTGCAAATATTGTTGACGTGAATGGAAACACTGTGGTCATACATAGACAGTGAGGAGAATAAAGAGACAAGACAACATATTTATTTAATGCTCATCGTATAATCCCGTTATACAACATTACGATCTATGCCATATGAGATAGTGGAGAGATTAGCTTAGAGAAGTCATGTACTAATTTACGGATTACAGAAATCTGACTGGCCAGCAATAGCACGATTCACTGATTCTAAACTCCTTACTTCATGTTCAAGAGCTCCCCATCCTCAGGCCTTACCATCTTCCACTTCATCATCATTAACAAAACCAACCAAAATTCGTACACGTCCCTAACACAGAGAGCAATAAGACAAGAACTCTATCCTCTGTAGTTACAGCTCTCACGCGAAACATAGAGACCAGCTTTGGGACAAATAAAACTCATGTACCATCAACACAGACCGTATGGAAATATCAGAAATGTAAATAACACCATTACAGACCAAACCAATGAACTCTTTCAAATGATAATGGGCAATTTGCAACACTCCATTACAACACCACACATAACCTCGACGGCTTCACCCAACCATAACCCTTCTCCTACACGTCACTAGTCACTATAGAAATCAACAAAGCATTCGACAATACATCCCCCAACATGTACTCACGATAACATGACGCCATCCCGCAAAAGGAAAAAAATGCATTGATACCCAGCTTCATAGGAGGCTACCACTTCACAGTTTCTTAGAAATCATTCACCTCTAAAATCTTGTGCCCACAAATCTTCCCTTTTCCAACAAACACAACATAGACAACACACACTCACGCGGTAGTAAATGGTTAAAAACACTGAGCGAATTAACTCTCCAGCTGAGTTTCAAGCTTTACCTCTGCAGATATAAGCCCATTTGAAACTGCACTCCCTAGGCATGTACGAGTCATACTTTCTCCTCTATGTTCTGCACACTTCCCATCTGCACTACTGTCTGTACCGCTGTCTTTTTAAACAATTGATGGACATCAATTTACAATTGATTTCCATTTTCTGAATATTTCATCATCGTTACTCTCTACTATAGTTAGCCATTTTTATACGCTGATGGACACATCGATGGCTCGTATTCCCTCACGCTAATCAAAGGGAGAAATCTGCTGCTGATATGTAAACACTGAAGGTGAGAATCTGGCCTACACACACGTGTGTTAATTTAGACGTCGTAAATTCACCTCTATTGCAACATCCACATAACCTGCCGATAGAACGAAGTCACTTGAGATAACGCTTATCTGTTGCCACCACCTGCTTCGCAGCCACCGCGTCACGTTGCGATTGACCTCGTCCGCCATGGTCCTCAGGCCACCGAGGTCATCCGTGACAACATCCAGAGCCAGAGGCGTCAGCTGACCACTCAGGGTCCAGGGTGGAGTGGGTGGACCATCCACCTGGAACACGTGGATCATATAATCCTCCAGACCTGCCAGAGTCTGGGCGTTAGCCCATCGACCAGGCATCGACGGCCAGAACAGTGGATGATCACTGGTCTGTCCGTTATCATACATAACGATAAGACTCGCCGAAGACTCCAGCAGGTTAGCGAGAGGAACCTGCCACCCGTGGCTCCTCGGAGCCATCATGTCCCCACACGTCTCCGTGATGAGGGCCACGCACCCCTCGTGATGCGCGCTGGTTTCGAAGAAGGTGAAGCCACCTACAGACACCAGCACCACCTCCCCTGTGTCTGAGACGAAGGACCGCACCTGCTGCAGTACGTCCCTGAAGGGGCGCCACACCGTCAAGCCATGAACCACCCAGTATGGCTCGTCGGGCTCGGCCACGAAGTAACCCACACGAAGGTCAATGTACCTATTGCCGTAGACTAGTTGGCTGTACACAGTCTCGTCCTGCGTGATCGCATATTTGTACAATACGGTGTTAGCGATGGCTGAGTACGGGGTGTACGTTCCCGCATCGTGAACCCCAGGTATGACAAGATCACGTAGCGACACCCCACCTAACTGTTCTTTGAACACAGACATCCACCTGGGGCGGACTTTGACACAGTCAGTGGCTATGGGACCGTCATGCCGCACGTAAGCGACCCACCAGCCTAAGCAGGAAGCTTCTGTCATGTTGGCGTGGACGGGTAAGATCGGCAGAGTCACGTCTGTAAGACGGTGGTCTGCGCTGGCTTCCGGGGTCACTCTGAACACTGGTGTCGACCAGTCCCCACTCGGGTCGTGGTCGAAGAGGCCGACCCAGTCACCCTCCCACACCTCAGGCACGTCCCAGTTCATTTCTAGCTGTCGCTGCGTGGTCATGCCCTCGGGGGACGTAGAGGCTAACGCTGACACCCAGAGCCACACGCGAGGCCCACCTGCCGGAGACAAACGTAAGTATTATTGAGGAACGTGCGTCGTGCCACCTGCAGGAGCAAGATGATCAGTGTAGTCATATCATCACACGGAAGTATAATGATGATATACCAGTGAAACTTACTTGGATCAGCTGCTGCGTCGCCTCCCACAGCAGTGTTTGTAGATGCCCACCACCGCTTGGCCCTGTCGGACATCTGTTTCTTCTTCCCCTTAGTCAAGCACCGACGCCTCATCTTATTCGCTGCTACGGCGATGGAGACAACGTCGGAGGCAGGGAGGTAGTCCATGGCGACGATGTTGACGAGGTCCCACCAGTCCTGTCGGAACCAGTTCGTCACTGGGGGGTTGGTGACGGCGGCGGCTCCCCGCAGACCTCCCCAGGTGTTTGTGGCCACGTTGAAGGCTGAGGGTGTGAACTCTGCCATAGCCGACCACAGCGACCCTCGCCCAGCCTGCTGGGGTATCCCAGTGTACAGGAAGGCCTCCAGTTCGCTCAGTTTGTTTGCGTCTCCCCAGAGGTGGTGGACATTATCCCACAAGTAAGGAGAATGGGATCCCATGGAATACGGGTACGTTACTATCAGTACGGATCTCCTTTCGTCCCACAGCTGACCCATCGTGGGATCCGGTGCCAAGTCCGCTGGCGCCATCCACTCCCGAAAACTAGACTCCAGAAGTGCGATCAGCTCTTTGTGACGCTCGGGGTAACCGCTAAAGCCAATCTGGGCCTCGTGTATATCAAAGACGACGACCTCCTCCGTCTGACTCATGAAATCGACCACGTCGTCAATATACCGCTGCAACGGAGCGATCTGGATCTCGCCGTGGTTGACGTAGAACTTATGCTCCGTGTGAGGGTAGTAGGCAATCCTCATGTCCACGTAGCGGGCACCCAGCACGAGCTGCTGCCACAGACTCTCGTCCTGGGTGAAGGTCCAACGGCCGACTAGGTCTCCGATGATGGCAAGGTTGAAGTGACCAGAGGCACCAGAGTCGTGAGTGCCGGGCAATACGACTTCAGTCAGCCGGGTCTCCAGCAGTTCTGACCTCAGGCCGGACATCCAGTGTGGCCGGAGCATCAAGCAGGCCGAGTGTAGCAAGACACCATCCCTCACGTACCCAGCCCAGTAGGGCAGGCACGAATCCTCCGCTCCTTCCACTGAGTTAGGCATGAGACTACCGTCCCATCTTTCGTCAGTCCTCGCCACTCCCTCGTTACCTGGGGCTGGGAACTGAGCCAGGGGATCGGCTAGGGACACTGCAGGATCCTTGGTCCACAATCCTACCCAGCAGCAGTCCTCATCGTGACCATCACTCATGCCATACCAGCTGACCTCCAGCCATCGCAGAGCTGTGGTGCCATTGATGGTGACCTCAGCCTCGGAACTGATGGACACGTAAACACCAGCAGACTCCAGCTGACATTCTGTAAGATGTAAGACACGATCATGACCTCTCGTGACCTTACCTGACCTCTGGCTATTGACCTAGCTCACACGGATGTGTACTGTGAGTGAGTCATCTTCTTGATGTGATGAACAATAGCAGACCTGTCCACACAGACTTATTCATCTCGTGTTGAATGTAGACAGACAGACAGGCAGACAGTGATGGCAGACATGTGTATCATGGGTCACAGACATGGGTATCATGGGTCACAGACATGGGTATCATGGGTCACAGACATGGGTATCATGGGTCACAGACATGGATGTCGTGGGTTACAGACAAAATGACCACAATTATACCACAGTGGGTCACGATACAGACACCATACCCATCATGGTTCGTTTACAGACGACGAACATCAGCCTAACCAAGACGTATGTTATAATGATCGTCGGTCATTTGGCCTTCTCAGATTATGCATAACTGTTGATCACACACAACATTAATCATCAAAGTGGACACCAAACAATCAAGGATTGTGAACGAGCACAGGCGACAGTCGCGCTTGAATGGTGATTTCAGAAGACTACGTACATAACATCACAGGTTATGAGGACAGAGGGTAGCGTCAGACATAGCCATTTGCCATACGACATAATGAACAGGGAGGAAGGAGAAGTTGTGGACCGGACACAAGGAACGATCCTTACAGTGGAAACTTAAAGGACAAATTATCTTCCATTTCTTTACGTGTTGGCTGGAGTAACTTAATGATGGTTGTTACGATGACAAGGAGGAAAGGAGAATATAGCCAAGTGAGGATTTTTCTTCTAATCCTCGGTCCTTTGTTCTTGAAGCTAACACGGGATATGGTGAACATGTAAAAACACATAACACAAAATAAACGCCACAAAATTGGTGTAAACAAATGAACATTGCGAATGAGGTTAGATATAATGAGTTATATGATCACAATGATGACAAGTATGATGGTTATCATAATAATGTAAATAATGATAAAGATAGTCAGGCACAAATTACCAATAATGATGATCCTGATTATGTTATTAATTATAATCATGATAGCAATGACGACCTAAAGAAAGAGGAGAAAAACGTTCAAAATATAATGAAACAACATTAGATCTTAAAAGAAAAAGTCAAAACTGTTGAAGAAAAGTAAAGACAGTAAAATGATAAGTACATAAAGAAAATAAAGGATGAAGAAAAAAAACTAGAGAGGGTAAAACAATAGACAGAATTGAGTTTTGTTATCATTTTTTTGTCTCTTCACTGCTGACACTGCCCGTTGACATGGCTTCACTTTATGGTTCACTGTAATCACTGTCAGGATCACCAAGTTTTTCTTGCACGTATATATAAACATAAATACCAAGAGAGATTCATAGAAGTGTTCAAGACCCGACCTGTGAGGAGGACTGATCGGTTGCCGGGATTCGAACTTTCTGCAGAACTTACCAGTGAACTTGGCTGCGTGTGTGACGGTGAGGCGATCAGTAATGAGGCACATGAGCGCCAGCCCCACCACAGCTCTTACCACGGCTTTCCACCACCACCACATCTGCCTGTGAGGGAGCGAGAGAAAGCAGGTGTTAGGAGGGCAAAATACATTCCGTTGAGAAAAAAAACTGTTTGGGGAGAAACTCGAATTAATTTTTGGGGGGAGGAAAGTTTATTATGGAGGATACGTTTTTTATGGGTCTTGTCTTGTAAGAGGTAATCCTGTTTGAGGAAGTGCTTGTTAGGGGGTAAAGTAAACTACTAAGAGACCTATCAATTTGTTAAGGGGGGGGGGGGGGGCAAACAAGCTGTCTGTGTAGAGCTAAGCGTTCTGTTATGGGGCAAAATAGTCCCCTAGGGGGGAAAAGAGCCTATTAGAAGGGAAACATCCTGCAAAAGGAGAAAGCAAATTGTTAAGAGCAAACAGTCATTTGGCGAGATGTGATCTCTTAGGTGGTGAAGCCAGTCTTTGGATGAGACAACAGTTTTAAGGAGGGAGATCCACTGTGTTAAACGAGGAAAACAGTTTCTCAGAAGTAAGACAAATATCTGTTCATCTCGCACGCACCAACGAACACTCCACACTGGGTGATAACCATTCAGTTAACCATCCTCTGCTGCCATCCTACATCAACTTAAACACAAGCGTGTAAAAAAAAAAATCAGGGAAATACCCTGCAATGAGGCACAGTCATGATGAACATACCCTGCCAGATGAGGCAAAATCCCACCACTTCTCCGCATCTTATGAGGCAAGTGAAGTATTCTTTTGGTTCCCAAGGTTGAGGAGGATAAGACAGACAAAGTGAGGTCAAAGTAGTCACGAAGGTGATGTACGCAAATTATTCAACGTACTCTTTGGTTTTGCTTGGGTAATAAAAAGGAATGTGTCGCTGGGTATGGCTGGTGCACTGACCCGGGGTGTTGGACGAGGATGAGGTGGCAGGCAGCCATAAGTGGTCTGTGGCAGAGGAAGAGGTAAGTGTGTGGTCTGCGAGAGAGAACGGTTGAGAGTGTGGTATAGTTCGTGGTGTGTGGGCGAGGACAGGTGTATGTGTGGTAGAATACGTGATCTGTGGAGAGGACGCGTAAGTGTGTGTGGTAGAACACGTGTTCTGTGTGAGAGAAGGCGTAAGAATGTGGTATAATATGTACTCTGTGGGAAAGGAGGAGTGTATGTGTGGTAGAACACACGGTCTGTGGGAGAGGACAGGTGAGTGTGTGGTAGAGCACATATTCTGTGGAAGAGGATGGGTAAGAGTGTGGTACCAACACGTGGTTTGTATGAGAAGGATGAGCTTGTGGTAGCACACGTGGTCTGTGGTAGAGGAGGTGGAGTGTATGGTACCTAACGTGGTCTGGAGAGGTGCAGTTACCTCTGTAGCCACCACACGGGGTCTCTGAAATACCCAGGTGGGTAAAGACACCAGCTGTTGGCCTCGTAAGAGAGGTCACCATCTGCCTGGGTTCCCAGCTTCTATACACCTCATCCCATCTTGGTTAGATCCGTCAACAGTAAACATTGTGACCTTCATCTCAGGAATCAAGGCACCTGGTGGGCGAACACCTGATGAATAATGAACAAATAACCTTTTTCTTCTACTGTTATATATAAGAAACTAGCATTCTGAGGAAAGACACGAGGAACCAGCATGCGTAATAGATTTTACCATTACTTTAATAAGGTCAGTTATTGACCATTCTGAACTAGCCATGACCATATCTAATCATACCTGAACTCGATAACTGATAATATGGACATAGTCTAAACCCTAAGGGACTGCAGACAGAGCTATACAACAAATATTTCTTTATCAAGATACTGTAATAAGGTAAATCTTTCCTTGTAACCCTGGGTATCTCTTAGAGCATTTAACAGGGTGTGGCATAAGTCTCTACTCTCTAAATTTCCTTCCATCAGCTTTTCTTTACTTCTCTCTGTTCTTCTTTACGTTGCTTCCTCTCTAGTTCGTCTGTTGCTGTAGTTGTTGATGGAGCGACCTTCCTCCCCTCTCCATCTCCTTCCTATCCTGTCAACGATGGTGTTCCTCAGTTATTGTCTTGTCTCCCTCTCTCTTCTTCTCTCCTCAACATCTATCCCTGTTCACTCTCACGCTGGTGATTTCCACTCGACAGACATTAACTCGTTTTCCCTCCCCTCATCACTGAAATACCCGTTCTCTTTCTCGTACTTAACACTCCCCCTCTTAACTCAAGCCTGTTCGTTGTTCAATATTTTGAAATGGGAACGTAGAAACCTGGTTAGATTCTACTTATATCGCATTCTAAATGTCGTTCGTCTTCGTCTGCTTAGTTTCAAACACCATAGTTCACCCTTTCATTGCCATAAACATTTGAGCTTAACCATATCCTTCACTTTTACCTGGAAACTTCACATGACCAACACTTCAAAACCTGCTTCCCAGCAGCTGGAAGTGTTGCACAGGTGCTGGAAATCATTTCTCTTGTCAGCAGCTATTTCACATCTCCAGGGATTATATTCTCTCTCTCTCTCTCTCTCTCTCTCTCTCTCTCTCTCTATATATATATATATATATATATATATATATATATATATATATATATATATATATATATATATATATATATATATATATATATATATATATATATAAAACATGTGCGTCCTGTAACCTTACAGGCCTTTTAGTGACAGACTTCTGTTGTGTATCCTTCCATGATCCAGTCAATTTTTCTGAAGAATTTAACATATTTCTGGAAAGCTTTTTCGCATGTAACTCCTCCATTGACAACCATGATCCTCTGATTCCTCTTTCATCAGTTGCTGTTCCAGGAGCATCCATCTGTGTCCTTAGATCATCAGGTGCAGTCAGGGACTTCAGAACCGCCCTCAGGGACAATGACAAAACCATCATCTGCGTCAGTCATATACAGTTCACACAGGAAGACAGAGTACAGCCTCACCTCCTCATCTCAACCCATTGTGTGTGACACTCCTGAAGATGAGGACGACTTGAGATGTCTGAGGGAGTTACGCACTTAAGTAAGCGTCACTTTCCAAGAACTTGTAATTCAGTTGAATTGAAGTGAGTGCGTGTGTGTGGGGGCTGGTTTTGCTTGATGGGCGTGGTGGATGACATTTTAATTTCATGGTCAGCGCCTCGGGGCTGTGGTGTGCTCTGGAGCTCAAACTTGAGCATGAAGCTGAGTCTAAGCCTGTATGGTGCAGGAGGCTGACCTGTTCTCTGGAGATAGATTACAAGTATTTGCGAAGTCTTGTGGATGGTTAAGATATGCCGGGATCATGGTCGAGTGTGTAGTTAGTTGTTGAGAATAAATATGGCTAATAGGATGAAGACTGATGATGTTATCCTTACGTAGCAAACTATCATGTAGGATGACATGATATCTGTTATCAGGGTACGTCCCCGCCTTATCTCAGGATGTTGCTCATCACCAACCAGTTAGTGGATGGGGAGATGGGGGAGCTTAAGGTAGGGAGAGAAGGCCTGGGGAGCTTGAACTCGTGGATGAACCAGATATCTAAGTGTATTATTCACTTTGCGGCGTAATTTGACACATTGTTGCATGTCAGGAGGAACAATGGAAGAAGACACGCGAGTTAAGCTCTTCTTGAAGTAAGGTGGTGACACGTGTGTGTGTGTGTGTGTGTGTGTGTGTGTGTGTACATTGCGACGTACACAATATCCCTGAATAACACCCACTTATGCAATCACCGCAGAGGACGTAGCCAGCCAGGCCGGCCTGTCCAACCCTCACCCCGACGGGCTGAGAGAGCTGATTCGTGAACTTAGTATCCATCACAGCAGTCGCCTCCTGCCTCCGACGACCGCAGGCAAACTCCTGACGTTACGTAGACCCTTCGCTGACGTTACCCGGCCAGTGTGGGAAGGGGAGGGTCGGTCTCTGCAAACACCACGCGTAGGGATCCCCCTCCTGACGCCAATCAAGAGGTCCCTGCTGGCGGCAGTCAGGGAGGCCTCTGCTGTCGCAACCCAGGTCTCCTTCCCTGACATGGGGTAGGGGTCCTCGCTTTTGCATTTAGTGGAGGATGGGGCCCTGTTGACGCCACCCAGGGCCACTACTAATACCATTCACCTCACCCAAGGTGTGCCTTCTGTTGCTGGCATCCGTGGTCCTCCACCTGGGGTCATATATCCTCGTCGGGATACGACCTCCAATACTGGTGATAACGGTTGCGATAAAAGCGGACACTTGGAGCTCTTGCGACACAGCCCAGTCGCACAGCGCACAGCAAAAACCCTCAGTGGCATCCATAAGAACAAGTCGACGCCGTGCACAAGTTCGTAGAGACCATAATGGTATCCCAATTGTGTTTCCTGCACCCTAATGGTCTTCTTATATACCAAACCTTGAGATCACGTTTGTTGATACGTGTAGCCAGACACAGAAAGGTAGGAGCTATCTAGAAAGAGTGACATAGACAAACACGAATTATCTGGGTAAACTGACACAGTCAGACACGATACATCTGCATGAATTGACACAGACAGACACGAATAATACGGATATGGTGGCACAGACACACACGAATTATATGGATAAAGTGGCGTAGACAGACGCGAATTTTTTGGACAGACTGACACAAGCACAAATCATATGGATAAAGTGACACAGACAAACACAAATTATACGGATTACTTGACACAAGGAAACATGCATTCTATAAATAAATCATACAAACAGAGACACAGTCTATGTATGTGTGTTTTAACGAAAGACTGAAGAAAAAGGAAGGAAGAGAGCAATTTATGTTCAACCAACAATAAAGACGTTAGAAATTTCAAGGATATCTTTGACACCTACGATGCAAGTCTCTCTTGCCCCGAGCCCATGACAACCGGAGCTAATGTGCATCCGTGACCGGATCTTTTATCATTTACCTCCTTGTTATTCTAATTCGGACGTAATGACCTTGAGTATACCACAATCACATGAGCTTGTGTGATGCAAGAATCTGTCTCTACACTGACAGGAAGTAGGACAGGAGGACCTGTTCCCCAGTCTGCCTCTGCTCTCGCAGGAGGACCTGTTCCCCAGTCTGCCTCTGCTCTCGAAGGAGGACCTGTTCCCCAGTCATAGTGTTGAAATTAATTTTCAGTCTAGCAAATCGTGAGTCCACTTTGAACCCATTAGTGACACGAGGTATCTCCTCGAGGCTTGGATAAAAGACTTTAACTCTACCATGTTCAAAACCTTGAACGATTGTTGGAATAGCCGTCAAACTACTACTTATCACACCTCTTGTTGAAATCACTGAAATATGGACGGTTTATACAAGAAAAAAAAATTGAAAGTGTCTTTCCGTATGAAGTAAACCTTATAGAAACCTATGAAGTATGAACTTGTGGGATCTTCCTACAAATATGGAATCTGTTAAATCTTATACAGAGAAACATGGGATAGCATGGCGGTAAAGTAAACTCGCATCACAAAAGTCCAAACTATGGTTAAGTTAGTTAAAGCACTTGAGTGAGGTAAACCTACAACACCTCTGAATCTTGCAAGGAAACCCACAACATAGGATCAGGTGAGGGATTCAGTCCTCCTCTCATGTGACACCACAGAACACAGGAAGCCTCTTGACCGCGATGAAAGGATCATATACGAGTATAACTTTCAAGTCCGTATTGGAGGAGATGACATTAAGACAGAAATTCGAAGAGTTCAAAGATAATTCCTATATAGAGTTAATGCTATACTCATATCGTGGGTTGGCACAGGTTAATGGCATAGCCTCGAGGTTACAGACGCAACTGAGTGTTCATAAAGAAGCTATTCCATGGGAACTTTGTTTAGTGAAGACTCTACTGCCTCACCTACTTCCTCATGCATTAGAAATAAACTGTATTCAAATCAAATATATATATATATATATATATATATATATATATATATATATATATATATATATATATATATATATATATATATATATATATTCCCCATATATTTTGAAAGGCGATACAAGGCTTAGGTGTATTGTAGGTAAAGGCATATGACGCTCACAGGGTGAAATCATCGCGCATCTGGTCGTTGAAACTAGTGTTTTTAACAATGTCAGCACCATCAACCCGCCTCAGTGTGCCTCAGGGTATCGTAAGGGAACAATGACCATTACTCCTCCAGAATGCCACCTCATTTTGGAAATTTCGCTTCTGGGTGCTATATTTCTTTCACCTGTGCTTCAGGGGGAATTAGGAGGAGTAGAGTGAGAAGATGGAGGAAGGTTGGAGGGGGGAAAGGAGAGAGGGTGATAGGGAGGGGGGGGCCTTCAGAAGGGGGAGGAGGAGGAGGAGGGTGATAGGGGATGGTAGAGGAGGAGGGGAGGGGGCTTACGGCGAGCGGTGGGGAGGGAGGGTAGGAGGTGTGGGGGAGGGGGATGGCCGGATACGGATAATAGAGGTAATCTCCCCGGGCAGTGTGGGTGTTCGGCCTCAGACGGTGGCCCTGGGGTGGGAAGACTTCCCTCCCTCCCCCACTCACTCTCCCTCCCTCTCTCCCTCACTCACCTCTGGGCCTTCTTCCCAATACTCATTTCATCACACTTTCACACACTTGAGTGTGACTTTCACGCATTGTCCTTGCCCTGTTACGCACACACACACACACACACACACTCTCTCTCTCTCTCTCTCTCTCTCTCTCTCTCTCTCTCTCTCTCTCTCTCTCTCTCTCTCTCTCTCTCTCTCTCTCTCAGCATCACACTCATAACACTCGACAACACAACTGGAAGATACCAAACAACGCCCAGGTTATCACCTAGTGCCCGGGGTGAGGGAGCGTCCACACTGGGGCGAACAACAAAGTAACAACACCTTGAAAAGACGAAGATGTGCCCCGTAGAATAGGGGTAAAGGCACCCCGTAGAATAGGGGTAAAGGCACCCCGTAGAATAGGGGTAAAGGCACCCCGTAGAATAGGGGTTGACTCAGGTGACCCATTAAATAAGAGTAAGAATGTCCCATAGAACTGAGGTGGAAGAACCTCTTGAAATAGGGATGCAGTTGCCCCCTTACGCAGAGGTATAGGTCCCCCGTAGAATAGGGGTGCAAACGTCCCTAAAACGGATAGAGGTGCCCCTTAGAATAGAGGTAGAGGTGCCCTTCCCTCCTTCAGAAGAAGGGTAGAGTTACCCCCTAAAAAAAAGGGGGTAGGTGTAAGGCAACCAACAGGGGTAAAAATGTCCACACAAGAATAGGAGTAGAAATGCCCCTTATAATAAGGGTGAACGTGTCCATTAAAACAAGGAAAACTGTTCTCTCTGGCAGAGGGGTAAAGGTGCCTAGAACAGGAGAAATACGCCCCCCTAGAACAGGGTAAAATGTGTCACTCTGTAGAACAAGGGTAGAAGTACCTGATGGGAGGAGGAGAGAGATGTGGTCTGGAACAGAGGAAAGATATGCCTCCTCGAACAGAGAAGCCTCACGTGCCCGTCTCCTCGTACCATCACATCGACCCACTCGGTCGGCGAGGAGGGAAAGGAGGCCATAGGCTGGAGTTGGGAGGACCTGGCCACAAAGACGTCATCAATCTCAGTTTCTCTCCTCCCACTGACACCCCCAGCCAGCCTTCCTCCCTCTGACACCACCAGCCAGCCAGCCTCTCTCCCTCTGACACCGCCAGCCAGCCATCCTCTCTCTGACACCACCAGCCAGCCATCCTCTCTCTGACACCACCAGCCAGCCAGCCTCCCTCCCTCTGACACCACCAGCCAGCCAGCCTCCCTCTCTCTCACACCGCCAGCCAGCCAGCCTCCCTCCCTCTCACACCGCCAGCCAGCCAGCCTTTCTCTGACACCGTTAGCCAGCCTCCCTCCCTTTATACCCTCACCAAGTTATGTACGTCTTGCTCTACCCTCACATCCTCCTCTCTTGGTCTATCTCGCTCGCCCTAACTTCCGTCTTGCCCAAATGAACCTTCACGTTTACCCAGCTTTATCCACCCCTGCCCCTTGCCCTCACCGATGCCCAGCCTTATCCACCCCTGCCCCTTGCCCTCACCGATGCCCAGCCTTATCCACCCCTGCCCCTTGCCCTCACAGATGCGTAGCCTGGTGTCATCCCTTTGTCTCCAACGCTAGACTCAGTCTTGGACGATTTCCAATACTGCTGGGTCTCTGAAGCAGTCAGCTCATTCATCTTCTTATATTCTTAACATGAGGGCTATAAAGTCAGACTCTCGTGACCTCAGGTTGGGGGAGATAAACAGAGAAATGCTCCTCGCTACAGTGCCTTAGTTAAACGCGGTGTACTTCACTTTTTCACGTCTATTTTTTTGAGTTATCACTCATGATCTTTGGGTTGGTTGAGGCTAGCATTGTAGGTAAGTGATGGGTAAGTAACGACAGTTTCAGTGTGGAATTCCGTTTGTAGGGAGGGTCCACAAGGAGGCTCTGGGTGTCCCTATTGACGTGGGTCGACCAAGACTTGACACTCCCATTGTACGGGGCGAGCGACCATCCCCTCCCTCACCATGGCCACTCCTCCGTCGATGACCTTGACGTGTCGAAGAGAAACCGAGTTTATGACCTCTGTGCCTTGTCCCGTGAGCAGCGACACCTCAGAGTTCTACCTGCACTACATCATAACCAAATCCAACCAAACCAAACCAAACCAAAACCTGACCAACTATATCTAGCCCATACCTAATGTAATCTGTGGGGGAGGAGGGGAGGGTTTTCCCCAGGCCTTCTTCGACGTCTGCGGGTGAGGTCGTAGGAAAGACTGGCAACCCGAGGTGTCAGGGACGTACCTGCCGATGATAATGCATGACGGAGGTGCCTGACTGAACACGATCAGTCATCTACAAAAGCAATGGATATTCCAGGTGGCTCGCGAGATCGTGTCATATATCTAACCTCTTTTTTGTTTTTGTTTCAGGGACCGATAGTCATCCGATATCCTGCTCCGTATTGCGGGTGAATGTCCTCCTCTGCCTCTCAGTGCTGGAGTGGTACTGAGCGTCGTAGATGCGAGTTTGTGAGATACGAAAATATGGGGTGATGGCACTGCCATCTACGGACTGATAGTAGAACTACAACACACCAACTGGAGAATTCAGACAGAAACTGATACACTTAAGACATCATATAAACACATACCAGATACCATCGCTGCCACAATACATGTATTTCAGTGAAAAACTGGACCACATGTAAGGTAAATATTAATTCCTTTTTTTGGCGTATATACAGGGACGCGACGCTGGCAGTCAATGCACTAAGGAAACAATGACACAATGGCCCATTCGACACCTTACTGGTGGGGTGGAAATGGTTACTCCCACCTGCTAAAATGCCTTGTAAGCCTTCTAACCAGTAGTACACTAAACCATACCTCACCACAAGGTTATATGAATGTCATATGCAAATCAGGGATGGATGAAAAGTCCAGCAAGAAATGGCGGAACGTCAATGTAATCTGTGTGTGGCAGACGATGTAGCGGTTGTGACTGTGGCGCTGACCTAAATTCTATCACAGACGTTCCCATCTGTCGAGAGAGAGAGAGAGAGAGAGAGAGAGAGAGAGAGAGAGAGAGAGAGAGAGAGAGAGAGAGACCTGGTGCATTAGTCTAATGATAAACACAAGGTCAGTGACCTCTGGTCTTAGTTCCGTGCAAAGTACCACAACTCCCACTCCTCCACCACAACTCCCACTCCTCCACCACAACTCCCACTCCTCCACCACAACTCCCACTCCACCACCACAACTCCCACTCCACCACCAAGACTCCCTTTCCTCCACCACAAATCCCACTCCTACACCACGACTCCCACTCCTCCACCACAACTCCCACTCCTCCACCACAACTCCCACTCCTCCACCACAACTCCCACTCCTCCACCACAACTCCCACTCCTCCACCACAACTCCCACTCCTCCACCACAACTCCCACTCCTCCACCACAACTCCCACTCCTCCACCACAACTCCCACTCCACCACCACAACTCCCACTCCACCACCAAGACTCCCTTTCCTCCACCACAAATCCCACTCCTCCACCACGACTCCCACTCCTCCACCACAACTCCCACTCCTCCACCACAACTCCCACTCCTCCACCACAACTCCCACTCCTCCACCACAACTCCCACTCCACCACCACAACTCCCACTCCACCACCAAGACTCCCTTTCCTCCACCACAAATCCCACTCCTCCACCACGACTCCCACTCCTCCACCACAACTCCCACTCCTCTCTGATGATGATATCATCTTGTGTACATCCTTGGTGGTTGCCAACAAATCTGGCTTACCTCACAGACGTCTGTGTCAACGCCTCCTTAACAACCCCAGACACAGACAACACCTCTGTGGATCAATCTAACTCTACCCCAGACCACAGATCACCTGTGTAGAAGACACTGCAGTCATCCTCAGACACGTCATATTTACGTTAGATCAAATCTTAAATTATCCGTCAGAGAAACGAGGTCACTCAAGAGTTGTTCTTACCCTTGTTATTTATTTCCTTTTTGCAAAATGTCACGAAGCAACATGATCACAGCCTTCAGTTCACTCTCCTGTTCGGCTCAGTAAGAAAGAAAACGGGACCGTTACTCTCTTTTTTTTTATCTACTGGTCGTGTGTGTGTGTGTGTGTGTGTGTGTGTGTGTGTGTGTGTGTCCCCCGAGGTTATATTATTGTGTGTGGTGTTGCGTAACGGGTTAGATCATTGGCCGGTGTTGTGACCCAACTCTTGGTGGATCCACACACACACGCCACCTGCTGCAGGTTCCTCGCTATTTGCGTCCCGTGTGCGTGTGTGTGTGTGTGTGTGTGTGTGTGTGTGTGTGTGTGTGTGAGTGTGTGTGTGTGTGTGTGTGTGTGTGTGTGTGTGGGTCAGTGAGGCGGGATATGGTCCCCGCCCAACATCATGGGAACGTCGTGAGACACATGTTAATAAGAAGGTTTGAGAAGATGTTCAGTGATGCAAAAAGGGCTTATGATACGACAGCAGGAGGAGGAGGAGGGGTGAGGGAAGAAAAGGATATACAGTGTTGCCGTCCACCCTACCTCACGTAAGGCCGGAGATCGCATCAAAAGACAGAGGATTCCCGTCCTGATGGACCAACGCGGGAGCCAAGGGGCGCTTACCACAGATGGACAACTGTAACACTTTTTTACAGCTGATGAAATTTTAGCCTCACCTGGTTTGTTTGTTTGTCTGTTTTATCTGGTGTTGTTTACTGTCAACACCAGAGCAGATGTTGGCTCGGATGTAGACAGTAAACAGACATAATCATTTCCTTTTTCTTCCAGTATTTCTTTGCAATCTCCCTCATCTACACGTGTAAACACGCACTCAAACGTGTATCTCTCAAGACAGAAATCAAAAAAGGACTGAGTATTTGGAGGATTAGGTGGGTGTGTATGTGTGTACATAGGTTGATCTTGTATGGGGATTGGTCATGGACACAAGCACGGACGAGGGAGACGCAAGCACGGACGATGGAGACGCAACCACAGACGAGGGAGACGCAAGCACGGACGAGGGAGACGCAACCACAGACGAGGGAGATTCAAGTACGGACGAGGGAGACGCAACCACGGACGAGGGAGACACAAGCATGGACGAGGGAGACGCAACCACAGACGAGGGAGACGCAAGCACGGACGAGGGAGACGCAACCACGGACGAGGGAGACGCAACCACGGACGAGGGCACGGCACAGCCATGGGGACTAGCACGAACAAGGACACGACACAGCTACGTCACGGGGCCCCTCAGGCCAAATTGCTGGTTTCACCACCATCTTAAATATTGACATCACACTTGTATTGAGGGAAATTATAAGATGTTTATCATGTCTTTTATACAATAAAAGATGTATTGGTGTATGTATATATATTCGGGAGATATATTATGGTATGTATATATATATTCGGAAGATATATTGTGGTATGTGTATATATTCGGGAGATGTATTGCTGTATGTATATATATTCGGGAGATGTATTGTTGTATGTATTGCTGTATGTATATATATTCGGGAGATGTATTGTTGTATGTATTGCTGTATGTATATATATTCGGGAGATATTTTGTGGCATGTGTATATATTCGGGAGATATATTGTTGTATGTATATATATTCAGGAGATATATTGCGGTATGTATATATATTCGGGAGATATACTGTGGTATGTATATATATTCGGGAGAGATATTGTTGTATGTATGTATATTCGGGAGATATATCGTGGTATATGTATACATTCGATAGATATATTGTTGTATGTATATATATTCGGGAGATATATTGTGGTATGTATAGGTATTCGGGAGATATATTGTGGTATGTATAGATATTCGGGAGATATATTGTGGTACATATATATACGTACGTTCGTCTTGTTACCACAAGGCCATACCATCAAGAGCAAGGTGGAAATATGTCAAGCAGAGGTACAATTGTCCGAACTAGTTGCCAAGTGGCGGAGGCACAATCCACTGGTTCCTCTTGCACCAGGAGCCATACCATGACAAGACGAGACCTGGCAGAACCTTCCTAGTGCAGGTAGGTGCGAGCATCAGGTTATCACAGCCCTGTGTCGGGCCTCAGAGGGCCAGAACAGCCCTGTGTCGGGCCTCAGAGGGCCAGGATAGCCCTGCGTCGGGCCTCAGAGGGCCAGGACAGCCCTGTGTCGGGCCTCAGAGGGCCAGGACAGCCCTGTGTCGGGCCTCAGAGGGCCAGGACAGCCCTGTGTCGGGCCTCAGAGGGCCAGGACAGCCCTGTGTCGGGCCTCAGGGCTAAGACAACCCTGAGACTTGCTGGGCGTGACTGAGCCTAGGACGTTCTTGTATCATTTCCTCACCCGCTACCACGTGAGGCTCACACTACCCTGTTGTCAACGCCTGGGATGTGGTAACTTGCATGTGATTCCCGCGTGGGTTTAGTTGCGTCACAATGATGTGCAGAACAGGAGAGAGAGAGAGAGAGAGAGAGAGAGAGAGAGAGAGAGAGAGAGAGAGAGAGAGAGAGAGAGAGAGAGAGAGAGAGAGAGAGAGAGAGAGAGAGAACACATAAGATGTCGAGGATTGATAAAGTTGTTGAACAACGTACCCCTTTAAAACTCCATAACTCAACTGCAAAATCCCTTGCCTTTCTATAGAACCACAGTAGAGAGGATGAACCTGCTATCTAGGTGCATATCAACAGACTCACTCATAATGATATCAAAGCTTCACTTCCTTAATGATATAATGTTAGTAACATACATAATATGCAGTAGGATAACATCAGGTAAATGAGACGAAGACAGGAATTAATCTCAAAGTCCAACATTACAGCTTAGAGAATTTTCTTTTGTGAGTGACCTAACCCCATTAAATTTTCAGTTTATTATTATTATTATTATTATCATTATTATTATCATTATCATTATTATTATTATTGTTATTATTATCATTAATATTATTATCATTATTATTATTATTATTATTATTATTATTATTATTGTTATTATTATCATTAATATTATTATCATTGTTATTATTATTATTATTATTATTATTATTATTGTTGTTATTATTATTATTATTATTATTATTATTATTATTATTATTATTATTATTATTATCATCATCAATATAGCCACCTTCAGCGATGCTGTATAATCCTATCCAGACAGACAGCACGGGACACAAAGCCATTGTTCATCTCCTCGCACCAAAGTAGTCCACCAAACCTGCTCCTGCGTGGAGCGCAGCAGCTCCACAGAAGGTGGTGGTGTCGAGGTTGTATAATGACGATACATTAACATGTATGGACGGAACATGGCGATTTCAAAGCGAGAACAGGTTTGATATATCTCTGCTGATCTCAGTATCTCGGACCCTTCAGAACCCAAAGAACGTTTCAAACGTTGAGTAAAGATGTACAAACGTTGCTCTCGCCCAGCAGTTGTCTTGGTTCTTCTGTTCATAATAAAGATAACGTTTCCTAAGCGGAACCTCACACGATGACTGCACATATATTCCCGCGCTTGTCATGCTCAGATAACAAAGATAAACACACACACACACACACACACACACACACACACACACACACACACACACACACACACACACGTGGTCTGTTTCCTGAGAGCTGCTTGAGTCTCATGAAAAGGGGATTTTAGAGCAGGAGGGTAAGATCAGGGTGTTACCGGACTCCACCTGTAAGTGGCTGCACTGCGAAAGCCCTGCCTTCGTCAGTAGGTGTAGCTGCCTCGCCAGTAGCCTTCTCGTTACAAAGGATTTCAACCACATCGCACCGGGGGTCTTCAAGGACGCCCTACCACCTCTCTTATTTTTTCCTTAGTCCGTTGACGATGATGCAGCATAGGTCAAGCTGACCTCCACCTCCTGGTGCTGACCTCGATATACCGTCATACATACACACGCAAAAACTTACAGTGTAAACAGAAAGTCAAAGTTTAAAATGTGTTGTATGACCATTGAAGGCTAAGAGATGGTTGGGGTCCACACGAGCGTAGAACTCCATTCCATTTATAGTAAACACTTATAGAAAATGACTGACACGACTCGACTGGGGTATCGGATCAGCTTGACCCGTTTGAGTCTCATGGTTTCGGATGAAGTCTCCCCACACTTGCTGAAGGAATGTACAGAGACACTTGATATATTGCTACACAGGACATTAGACGAAGACTTAATTCCAAAGGCGCGCTGAAGAGGGTAAATGTAGTGCCCCTGTTTAAGAAAGATGATGGGGAAATCATGCAAATCTACAGACTAGTTTCCCTAACAAGCGTGTCCCGGACAACACCAGGAGAGATATCAAAATGCAAATGGATGACAACCGCTTGGAAAGGAGACACCACCTCATTGGAAAACAACGCGAACTCAAGGCGAGTAGATCATGCATGACAAATTTCCTGAACCTTCTGTTGCCAGGACGATCTCCATCTTAAGCCAGCAGCTGGAGGGACCGACTCTGTGTTCCTGGACTGCTGGAAAGCTTCTGGGACTTTACCACGTCGGAGGCTGAATAAAAAGTTATATCTACGTACATGAATAATGGGTAGACTCCATCACTGGCTGAGGGGGCTGTTTACCTAAAGGGAGGGGGAGTTTCGCGAGCAGTTTAGAGAACACTTCTCGATACTGGCTGGAGGTGACAGGTGTGTGCCGCAAGGCCTGGCGCTGGGCCCGCTGCTGATCTTGGCATACGTAAATAACTTGCCTGATTGGCAGGATTCACTCCTTAACTTGTTTACGGACAACGCCAAGGCCATGAGGCGAAGCAATTTGAATAACGATGAAGGCGAATTCCAAAGTCAGTATGACAAATGGGTGATGACATCTAATCCAAGAAATGTAATGTACTTAGGATGATAGATAGTGAAAAAGAAAACGTCATCTGCCTGATCATTACCCACCGGGGAAAAAAAAGCGACAGGAATCTCTATGTGAAACAGACCCAGAGATCGACATCATTCCCTGTATGCACAAGCTGTATGAACACGACAAGACTAATACTGTAATTACAATGCAGAGTAATGACTATGTTTTATTCATCTGTCGCCAGAGATGAACATCAAGTGAACTGCAGGAGGGACAAAGTAAGCTAACAGATATTGGAATCTGATCTTCGTCCATGGGGTAAGGACATATTTGGGAAAGTATTTACGTCATATACTTGATCAACAGAGGCTTCGTTTCCTTAAGAAGTATAGAGAGCTAATTCAGACCTTCCAGACAAGGTCAGCTACGCTGGGTCGGTCTTGAATTAAGAGATCTGAGTTACGAAGAGAGGTTGAGGGTCAAGTTGTTACTACCCACTATAGAGGAGAGGAGGGACAGACCATCATAGAGGAGAGGAGGAAGAGACCATCATAGAGGAGAGGAGGGAAGAGACCATCATGGAGGAGAGGAGGGAAGAGACGTTTCTACGTCATTTGGACGAAGTCGACAATGAACCGTTCCAAGTCAGAGTAACTGGAGGCCATGACGGAGAGTTAGGTGAGATGCATGATAGAGAGGATGTCAGGAAGTTGTGGTGTCAGGCTGTGTGTGGACGGCGACAACATGCTAAGCAATGATACTGTGAAGACCAGCACTACATGTAGGTCTAAATGGCTACTTGATGGTAAAGGAGGATCAAGAGATGAGATCTCCCTCCTCGTACTGTATGAACGCACACACACACACACACACACACACACACACACACACACACACACACACACACACACACACACACACACACACACACACACACACACACACACACACACACACACACACACACACACACATGTAGATTTCATACTATACTTACTGCCCCATATATCTATGCGTGTGTGTGTGTGTGTGTGTGTGTGTGTGTGTGTGTGTGTAGCTGTTACCGGGCTCCGCCTGCAGCTACACCGAGATTGAAGTCAGCTGTTGCAAGGCTGTGTCATCGTCAGTGAACTAAAGCGGGAGTATAGTCTCGTTTTCTATACACATCTCACTCCAGATATGTCCAACATTTCCCTGCTCCTGATTGGAACGCAACCTCGAAGCGATAGGAGCTATAGGCTATAGGTCCTGGGATCATATAGTATAATCAAATATACCTTAAAAGTAAAGTCACACGTGATCTACTTGAGAAATAGTACTTTACATGCGATCAAGAACACAGGCAAAAACCTACAGCATTCTACAACAGGTTGCATAATACAGTACCATGTAGCATTAGAAGATATATTCAAATTCACAACAAGGAAGAGCAAGTCACTGTATTCGCCTGGATCAGTGCAGTTCGAAGCTGATTATGTATCCGGAAACGATAACATTATTGCTAGTCGAAACTGATGTGAAATATCCGGTCAGAGTCATTCAAACTTGATCTAATATCCGGAAACCGCTCAATTTCAATCCGATAGCGTTGTCATGCAACGCTTAGATTATTGTCATTCGAAAGAGATCCAATATAAGGGAAAGACGGTAAAGATGGTAAAGTTTACACAACACAGATGGACTCGTGGTTGATGACAATAATATGTGTACAATAATCCTACATCCTTCACAGTACAGGATGTGTTATGTGATATCCTGCATGTAACTCACACCTCCATCCTTCACAACATCCTTAATCGCTCGCAACAATGCGATGCTCCAACCGTTCACACGAACACACCTTCCTACATCAAGGCCAGCCATCACCAAGGTAAGAGCAATTCTCCTACACTCAGTAACGAGAAAACATAAAGTGGGTTTTTCCTTCTTTTAAATCAATGAAGTAACTCAAGGAATGACTGATATGAATGATAGACATATAGATATCATTATCGCGTGTTATCTCACACATCGCAAACGAAGGGTGATTATAAGGTTTCACAATACCTTGCTCCTTATCTCCAGTCTAAACTGATTTATTCTGTTCCCTCTACACCAGGGCGTGTGCAACCGCTGTCCAGTTCAACCTTGCATAAAACAAGGTGGTTAAGCAATTTACCTGGAGTTATGTTCGTGTATAACACAGAGTAACTACACTGCATTGTGATTATAGCATAAGTCTTCTCGCACACGCAGCGTGGGTCGACAAGAAAGAGATATTTCGAGTATTATCTTCATGAATGACAAGTATTGTAACAGTCATCTACCTCTCACTCTCTTGCCCCCCCCCCCCCCCTAATCATCATCAGGGTAGCACTACTCACCTGAGCTGTATATGCTGTGCTGCGATCACACGTGCAACACATCCACCCAACACACACACAGGCAACACAAGCCTTCCTCCTCCTCCTCCTCCTCCTCCTCCTCCCACTAGCAAACGTTTGTAAGGGAGTTCTATCCAACACTGGGACACACGAAGCTCTTTAGACTCAGCAAAGCAGCACACTCCCGAGAGCTAGCTAGACCCCTGTCCATCACCGAGACACTTCGAGTACCACCGCTACAGGAGTCGAGGACGACCCGGGCTGGGAGCACTGATTCCCTAAGGTTCGAGTATTGACTTGAGGGCGGGTGGGTCTCCCTGGTGCTGGTGGGTCTGGTGGCGCGCGGGCCAGCTCGTAGGGACGTTGGTAGGAAGGGAGTCAGTCCCACACTGCGCCGCCCTCTGCGTTCACCCTGGCCGACCGTCGCCCCTCCCTCCCTCCCTCCCTCACTCACTCACTCCCTCTCCTCCCGTACTCACTCCTCACTTCAGCCTCCCCAACTAGTTATCTTTTTTTCCTCTACCTTCAGTCGACTCCTCCCTCCTCTTAACGTCTCATATTACCTTTGTTTCAACGAGCGTTTACCATAATATATATATATATATATATATATATATATATATATATATATATATATATATATATATATATATATATATATATATATATATATATATATATATATATATATATATATATATATATATATATATATATATATATATATATATATATATATATATATATATATATATTGGAGAGGATCACAATGTTGTGTGTGATCAAGATATTCCTATGAGTCCACGGGGATAATGAAACACGATAAGTTCCCAAGTGCACTTTCGTGTAATAATCACATCAGGGGAGACACAAGAGAGAAATATAACAGTCAGTTGATATGCAACGAAGAGACGTAGCTAGGACGCCATTTGGTAAACATGTGATTGTCCAAGACAATCCGTCTTGGACAATAATATTGGGTGTATAGTGCTATAATGTTGGGTGTATAGTGCTATAATGTTGGGTGTAGAGTGCGATAATGTTGGGTGTAGAGTGCCGTAATGTGTAGGGCCACCGGCAAGCTGGGTGCCAGGGGTAGTGGCAGTGATGTGGAACCGAGGGTAATAGTGACAGAAGACTTAACGATTAACCACTTCCCTTCCCATGGCCGTCACTAGGCAACCACTTCTGGTATTCAGTAATAAGTAAATAAGTAGTGAAGCAACGGGTCCAACCAGTAGGTAAATAAGTGATGGTTAGGCACGTAATGATGTCATTGTTTCCGAATACCGTAATAAAGTCGAAAATCTCAGAATCACCTGCATTTTAACGACCATAGATCAGCCAGACGGGGGTTGAAATTGTTTACATCTAAACGCAACAATTGACGTATATATATATATATATCTATATATATATATATATATATATATATATATATATATATATATATATATATATATATATATGTATAGTACACTATCTTAAGGTTCCTCCCGCCCCAAAGGAGTCTACCTCACCCTCCCTCCTGCGTGGAGCGCACCAGTGAAGCTGCGTAGGTCAAAAGTGTGACTTTGGACGGACACAGTCCTTCAGAAAACGGATTGAAACCCTGAAATAGTCGGTGCTATTCAGGCTCGGTATATCCAGGTTAAGGAACAGACAATATCAAAATGGAAACAAACACGAGATATAGATTACTTCAAGACGACTAATCTAATGACAATGTCGATATATATATATATATATATATATATATATATATATATATATATATATATATATATATATATATATATATATATATATATATATATACATATATATATATATTGGCTGGAATGATACTTTAATGATATATCCATGTCTGATTGTATATCTATAACCCTTCATAATCCTTTGGTGGAATGGCAATAAGATGTTTAACATCAGAAGTCAACCTACCCTCAAGTGTCCGGCGGCTGGTGGCCACAGTTGACCAGAATGTGTCTATCATTCATCCTTTCCTATATACTTTCCACGGCAGTATATATTTTACAGGACATACAGTACTACATGGCGCTTCACCATAGCAATATTCCTGTTCTCTGAGGAGGTGATCTCTGCACTGGTGTCCTTCTTCTCTATATAGATTAGGAGTTTAGGATACTATTTCTGTCCTTCAGGAGATATCTAACGCTCTGTAGTTTCCCCTGTCTCTCCTATATTTGCTTGTCTTCACTGGATATTCACGGATAAGGGCAATGTAGAAGGGAGGAAAAAAGTAGCATAGATACCCCTAAACTACTTGGTGTTGAGGACAATTTTCTCTCACAATATCACCTGAGAAAATACATTTTGAAGAGAAACATCTAAGGGTATCTAATACTTTCTTAATACAAATCGTTTATAAGTTACCACCTACATAACAACACAACTACAGGCAATCAGGTAGCGGTGGAACATATTTCCTTTATTTTCTATATGTCTCTTTTATCTCAAATGAAATGATCCTCAATAAGGTACTAGCATCGCAGATTCTGATACAATCAAATATTGCTCTACAGACTTTGTAGGATCATTACCCCAAGTGAACCCCAAGAGGGAAGGATCGACCTTAATGAAACATATAATAACAAAACAGGGGCGACAATCACAGCAGATAGATCCCTAAGGTCTATAAATCAATTCCATTTATCTCAGAAATGGAAGAACATAACTACCTTTTGTTACTTAGACTTACAAATAGTTAGATCTAGCTATTTTGCCACACAGGGAGAAGCTTAGAAAACCAGTGTGTGTGTGTGTGTGTGTGATGGTATGTGAAAACTCACAAGTGAACAAAGGTTGAGTTAGAAGCCACTCAGCCATACGTCATTATTAATGAGGTTGATATAAGCTTGACAGTGTAATGATACTAGGCACATTTTACACACACAGACACAGACACACACACACACACACACACACACACACACACACACACACACACCCACCTAAGTGTTCTGTATAGTGTAGCTACACTACTACTCTATTGGCTGCTCAGATGGACAGATATTTCTCAAACTAATGCCACGTCTTCTGTGATATGTGACATGACACAGTCTAACATCTTAACAATCTAGGGCAGCGGTGGCTACGTGGTTTGAGACAAGGAGCCTACATCACCTGCTGCTTACAGGACTGCTGAAGGAATAGGCTGCTGGACCATCGTCAATTCCTTCTATTAAAAGGGAGCAGACGGCCGGGAACGGCCAGCTCCGCCTTGACCTGCCGTGGCGGATATATATATATATATATATATATATATATATATATATATATATATATATATATATATATATATATATATATATATATATATATATAAAGAACTCTAGAAGACGTTGACCTCAAGACACCGTGAGTAAGGCTTAGCATGTAAGACCCACTTGGCCAGTGTTGTCAGTAGAGCCTCCGCCAGACGTCCAACCTTATCTGTGGTCTTGCCTGACACGTCAGAGCTGCTGAGGAAATAGAAAAGAAAGTTTATACATCTCTCACTTCACTCCCGTCTCTCCCCCACCCACCACCCAGCTCTCCGGCTCACTGTGTATTATTGACTGGAGATGAGGAAAGAAAATAGAGGGAGGAGGGGGTAAAGTAGCGAGATGGAGGGAGGGAGGGTGGGGTTTATTATTTATAATTCATTCACATTTAGTTTCAAAGACGAATGGTTTATATGATGGTTTCATTTATAATGGACGTCCAGTCAGAGGTGTGTGTGTGTGTGTGTGTGTGTGTGTTTGTGTGTGTGTGTGTGTGTGTGTGTGTGTGTGTGTGTGTGTGTGTGTGTGTGCCTGGCTCATAACAACCCCACGCACGTGTGGCATGACGCATCTGATGAATGAGTTACCTGGACCACAATACATAATGACCCAGACGTGAGATATCATCACATACTTTGGCCAAGTGGTCTTACCTCTCCCCTAGGACGAAGTGAGGGGAAGAGGCGTCTTTTATAATAGAGTCTGGAATACAGTAAAACACCAGCTTTACCAACACACACACACACACACACACACACACACACACACACACACACAAGACGCCTTAACTTAGGTCCCCAACTTAAGTTTTCTCAAGTTTTTACCTCCGGACCCACAGCTCTCCTACCTACCTTTGCAATCTAATTTCCTGAAAAGAAATCTTAAGACGACGTGTTATTTTCTGCATTTGTTTACAGATGTGTGGCTTCTGCTCGACTGAGTATCATCAAGGGTCTATTTTCTGGTCCGTCATTGAAGGTTTTTCGTCATTAAGTGTTTCTCCCACCTCGGCAACATAGTGTTTTACGGTGTTGATGTCATTTCAAGAGGAAGGAAGCTGCAGGCGTCTCACTTACTTTAATTACTTTCGTCTGTCCCACACAAGACAAACAACACCACTGCAGCATTGTGTGGGGCTAATTGTGATTAACTGTTGTTTGTGTGAGAGAGAGAGAGAGAGAGAGAGAGAGAGAGAGAGAGAGAGAGAGAGAGAGAGAGAGAGAGAGATTTACACTCGTTTGCCCCATATATATATATATATATATATATATATATATATGGACGTGATGTCACATGAAAATCTCCCTCCTTTTTGCTTAAATTTGAATACCTGTTTTCTCTCGTACTGGCGTTTCGTAATATCTCCAGAATAATTCCCCCTCGTATAATGCTTCTTACTACACCATTTCAAGCTCTCGTGACGCCTAGGACTATTATTTACTGGTTTAACAATAGAAAAGAGATTTACCCCGATAGGCAAACGCTAGAGGATCGAGAACCATTTGAACCATTTAGCGTCTCCATTAAACTAATTATTCTCAGGTTAGGATGACTGTGTGTCGACACACGCACACGCCCGCCATTCAGACAGCCTTTTAGATACGAACTTTAAACCTTATTTAAACGTGAAAGTCTAGTCACGCGAGCGAGAGCTTAAACTCCATTCATTTAGGCTCTGTCACTCATTAACAAACCATCAAAACTACATCATTTCGAAGCTCCGCTCTGATATCTGTCGTTTAAACGCAAGTCTTGAAACTACGTCATCTAAAGAAAAACTTACGCAATCCGTTATCAAAACGCGAACTATCATGTTCCCGTCAATTTCGAGCTTAGTCAAACAAACGCGAACTTTTAAATTCCGTCAATTCAAGACAACGCCCTCAACCGAAGAATTTAAATGAGAAATTTGAAAGTCAGTCAATTTAACGGTTTCCCTTAAACGCCATCCACTACGCGTTAATATTTAGACTAGACAAAACCTTCAGATTTTCTAATTCCATATAAACTTTGTGTAAGTCATTAACCTTCATCGTTGAGCGCAAACTTATGAAATCATCCACTGCAAGCAGTCCATTTAACTCCGCGAACTTGTCCCACATCTGGCATTTAAACCCATTCATTCCGCCTCCGTCGTTTAAACTGAGTGTTTACAGCTGCGCGTTCATTCATAAGACGCTGGGGGACGACCCGTTGTTACGCTGCTCTTAATTCAAATTCCTTCGGGCAACTTCCCGCTTGTAATTACAATGTTGCTTTGTTTAAAGAACTGAACACTCTCTCTCTCTCTCTCTCTCTCTCTCTCTCTCTCTCTCTCTCTCTCTCTCTCTCTCTCTCTCTCTCTCTCTCCAGTGTTATTTACCGTTGCTTGTCTGTTAGGGAAACTGTTGCCTCTCTGGGAAGAGAAACGGAGAGGAAAAAAACGGAGGTAATATGTCTTGCAGGATTTTTAAAAAGACTTAGTGATCGAAATATAGATTTTGCAGCGATACGACTGAAGGAGGACTAAAGGAAACTAGCGGAAACTTTAACAAAAGACGGGTTAAAAAAAGGGAAATATTTGTTGATTAATAGAATATATGACACTTGGAATTCGTTCAAGACCACAGTGTGTGCGTCAGAGAGAATCCAAAACGTTTTCAAAACAAGACTGAACCATTACATGTGACTGAAGGACGGGGAAGTACACGAGGATTGGTCAATTACTCTAGTAATAGGTAATTACACACACACACACACACACACACACACACACACACCCGGGCCTTCCATCCGAACATGGTGAGTAATCGATTGGAAAATACAATCGGGTCCTTAATGGATGACTCTCTTACAGAGTAGCGAACCCTCTAAGCGAGGAAGAGACATGGTTTCAAGGAGAGAAGGTCGTACGTAACGAACCACCTTGATTTCTACGAGAGAGTGAACTCCATTCCACACAGAAGGAAAAGCCTGGATAGACTGTCAGTATCTGGACAGCCAAGAGAACACTTATCATCCAGTATGGCATAAGGTTGAAGGTTCTTTGAAGAACAGATGGTCTTAATATGAAGGGGAATAAAGCCGACTAGAAATGGGTCGAGATGCAATCAGTGGAGTACCCCAGAGCTGTGTCTTGGGACCATTGCTCTTCTTGGTCTATGGTTAATGAGTTAATGGTAAATGAGTTAATGGTTAATGAGTTAATGGTTAACGACAAAAATGGTGTAGGTCTTTAGTACAGGTGAACTACATATAAAGGATAGAGGCCTTGATTTTGCCCACCATGAAAGAGAGAAGATTAGGGAGTAACCTGATCACAGTCGCTCATAAGTTTTATGAACTATTTGTACGCCTTGGATGGTGAACAGTTCTTGGAAAGATGGTGGGATAGAAGAACCAAAGGCATTAACACGAATCTGAACAATAACCTTGTTAGAAAAGGATTTAAAGAAATGCTTTACTGTATCGAGACTGGTGGATGAATGGGTGGGATAAAGCGAGGCATGAGATAATGGATGTTTAAAAAGTAATATGAATATATCGTCCATGTGAATAATTAGCATTTGCATACGTTTGAACCTTGAGCCTCTGATTTCACAGAACGTTATGAAGGATCCCCGAGGAAGATATATCAACTAAGAGGTATTTCTTCCACACTGTGAACTGAAGATCGAGAAGTATCATTGTCACCTTCTGAAGCTTAGGAAATATTGTTATCGCCAATTGAAGCTGAGGAAATATTGTTATCGCCATCTGAAGCTAAGGAAGTATTGAAGAATTGCTGCATGGTAAAGTTTAGACTTCGGTCCTGAGGCTCAGAGGGACTTGTGGACAATCTCTAACCAGCAAGAGTTTGTCTGGAATTTCCTGGACACTCGCGGCGGAATTTAATTTCTTCCTCTCTGGAAAACCTTCAACTGAAAACGTAAATATATCTTAATATTTTTTTACCTCTTCCTTCCTTCCTCAGCTTACTGCTGGCATGATGACGAAAGAAAACTGGAATGTCATGTTTCAGATTGCAAGATGGCTTATGAACGAGCTTGCATGAAACAATTTTACTGAGGGGAAAACTAGATTTTGCAAGGATTGATTTTTAGTCCTTGGGACCAGCTCGCTCAGGTGGGAAGGTCAGACTATGAGGGAAAGACAAATGGGCAATAGAATGACACCCTTTTTTTTCTATGAAGGGAAGGAAAATGATGTCCTAACGGCTAATCCTCGTCTGGTTCGTCTGCACACAGTAACTATGAGAAGCAGCGGCTTCATTAGTGTCCCTCGGGTTCAGTTTCTGGGATGTGGAACACTGTCGGATGGATGACTCCCCCCAGACCCGTGGTGGGAGGAGGGAGGCGGCGACTCCACCAGGACTCAGGGCCAGCTGGCTCAGTGTACGTGTGGACGCGACGTGAGGCGGGTCTCGGTCCTTGATCTCTCGTTCTCTCCCCAGGTTGACTGACTCAAAAGTCAACCCTCGTGTCTAAGTGACTTATAGAAAAAATAATCACAACCAAAAACCGTATTGACTACACCAGATCTAACGTGTCCGTAAGATAGTATCTTATACTATCTTATCGTGATCTATCGAAAGGAAAAATAACTTTAAATGAGAAATAACCGTATCATTCTGTACCAGAAGTTTATAGACAAAGGGTATGAGTTATCAGTGTTGAATCTGTGACAACTGACATTATATCATTTTGCTCTGAAGGAGACTGAAATGTAGCACTTTTTCTCTCTTTTCTATCTGCCGTCCGTTGTGAAGTGTTCAAGGGAAAACGAAATGTATAATAGACTCAGAAACTTCAAAGAATTCAAGGAAAGAAGTGTGTTTCGGGATACATATTTTCCTCCTCATGTTTATATATATCTTAGAATTTTTTCCTTGAGAGAGTTGTTGTTGCCTTCCTCAAGTCTACAGCATTCGTATCTTCCATTCAACCAAGGGAAAGGGGATACGTGCGTCGCTTTACATATATTGAAAACGTGAAGGAAAAAAAAATATATGCTTCTCGCTTGGCAGAACTTGAATTGAAGATAGAGTGTGGAATGGATAACTTTTGTGTGTGTGTGTGTGTGGCTGTGGGTGTGTGGGTCTTGCACTATACAGCTCTGGTAGCAGTGCCTCAACACACACACACACACACACACACACACACACACACACACACACGTTAACACAAGCACAACAACAACACAACAACAACACAACTATTGCAAAAAAAAATTGTTTGTACCCATCAGTAGCAACACTGAACCCCATTTTCTTGCAGTGTATTTCATCAGTTGTCTCTTAAGGACCTGCCTTCTACATATCCTGTAGTTAATAGGTTACAGCTGTAGCTGCTTCTCTCCTTTAACAACAGCCCGTCCTTACAACCCTGGACGTATATGATGCCGTCTGTTTTCATACATGTTAAGAAGAACACAGACCCAGTACACTTTCAGAAATATAGTACGAGGTTAAAGGAGATTATCTGTTGTTCAGTGGAAGTGTTGATTGACTTATCATATCTCAAAGGACCACAAGAGATCAGTTTGGTCTGGATTTATCATAGTAATTCTGTCTTTCTTTCTGACTAGACTTTGAGGTTAACTTTGTCACATGACTTAGTAAGGAACAACAGAATAATGAGCAGCGAAATCATAGGTTTTTAGAACATGATATCAAAGGCTTCTGTCTTCCATGAAGTAGGGTATAAAAATAGAGAGTAAAGGGGAAATGAGAAGAGTTAGAGAGAGAGAGAGAGAGAGAGAGAGAGAGAGAGAGAGAGAGAGAGAGAGAGAGAGAGAGAGAGAGAGAGAGAGAGAGAGAGAGAGAGAGAGAGAGAGACAGACAGACAGACAGACAGAAAGTATAATAGAGAAACAAATGAGATCTTGAACTTATTTAATAGTGTTATAACATCATCCATTTCAAGACCATATAATCTCTATATCAGACAAGACAGAAGGGACGAGTCCTGAAGCATTTCTAACTTTCAAAGTGACTTAAAGTATTGTCCACTGACCCGCAGAAGAGAAATCTTTTTCCAGTTCCCATGGCCAATACATCCACGAGAAAATCCTTCTTTGGTGCTACAAATTCATGATCAGTCTTCAAGGTGGTAACTAGAGTGGTAAAGGGCATAGCTAAAGTTCCTATTGCTTATCATCATTACGAAACGTTAGGTCTAAGAGAAAGTAACGCTGCACAAGAATGAGTATGATGATGTGCAAGATCGATACACGGCTTGATTTTCATACTGAAAGGAATGTGTGGACAGAACGTTATCTGGGAGGGGAAAAATAGGTATGTTTGGAAGGAAGAGTCACGTGGTGTTATATGGACTATACATAAGATTGTTTGGAGGAGGGTGGATGTGCTGGAATTAAATGTATGAGGACGATATGTGGTGTGAGTTGGTTTTTGATCGAGTTAGTAATGGAGGAATGAGAGAGACGTGAGGTCATGAAAAGAGTGTGGCCGAGAGAGCAGAAGAGTGTGTGTTGCAATGGCTTGAGTATACTGAGAGAGTGAATGAGGAAATGTTGATAAAGGGGATATATCTATCAGAAGTGGAGGGAATCAGGAGAACGGGGAGACCAAATTGGATATGGATGGATGGAGTGAAAAAGATTTTGAGCAATAGGGACCTGAACATGCAGGAGGGTGAAAGGCGTGCACGGGATAGGATGAACTGGAACGCTGTGGTACACTGGGGTCGACGTGTCGTCAATGTAAAGCGTCCGGGATAAACCATGGGAAGGTCTGTAGGGCCTGGATGTGGATAGGGAGCTGAGATTTCGGTGCATTACACATGACAGCTTCAGAATGAATGTGAGCGGGTGCGGGCGTCTGTTCCTGGCGCTAGTTCTCTAACACGAGAAACTGCTAGTATTTATTGAAATAGAAGATAGACCATAAAGTGTAGTGTAACAATACTGTGTATTTGTCTCAGTGGGGACTGTACTGGGCAACTCAACAGTAAGTGTTCAGTCTGTATAGTGGGAGTTGCATCGTAGGCACGAAGGGTTAAGCTTAAGATATGCTGAGTCAGTGTCTATAGTGCTGGGTAATGTGCATACGGTAAACGAAAGTGTAACTCGTGTATGTCTGGGGAATGTGGTTTTAAGATGGGTGTATGATTAGCGGGATGGTGTTTAAATCCGAGTTAGGAGGGCGGTTCTGAACTGCTCCATAGGGTCATTTAGGTGTGCATATGTTTCGTCTGTGGTGTTCTTGTTTGGGTTGGGGAGGATCAGTGAGTATAAGTGGTTTGGTGGCTAGGTACGGAGTGGTTTCGATGGGAAGGATTTACCACTGAAGCATAGAATTAAATGCTGAACATGCTGACTTGGGATCATTGTTTTGTTTCGTAGCTGCTGGGGAGCTTGTGATTATTCTGCGTGCTCAGTTTTGTGTGGTTTGCAGCTTTGTTATATTTGCTATTGAGAGGGTAGGCTGGTGAGACTAAGTTTAGGGTAGAGCGGACACATTGTTTAAACAGGATGATAAGAATTGCTTTGCTTGTCTAAATCTGATCCTAATTTGTGTTTTGAGGGGGAGTTTAGTTAGTGTTCTGAGGGGGAGTTCAGTTAGTGTTTTGAGGGGAGTTTAATTAGTGTTCTGAGGAAAAGTTTAGTTAGTGTGTTGATTTTGTTTTGAAGTTACTGATGCGGGGAGTAAATATGATGTGTGTATCATGTGTAGCGCCTGATGTAGTGTTTTGGTCAGTGGGAATGACTCTCTACACAAGGTGGACTTGTGGGCGGCTGTGTAGGTTGGTTTCGAGTGTGGACATTCTCCTCTGGGTGAGCCATTCTTCAAGTGTGTAATGCAACGCTTCATATTTTTCGTTGTTGCTGCTGTGATGTCAGGATGTTTTGATGTGATTATGAGGTCGTCTGCTTATGAAGGGACCTTCACGTTTTATGGTTTGTTGTGGGTGATGTGAAGTCATGTAGAAAGTGAGTGAAAAGGAGTGGAGACAAAACTGCTCCTTGCGGAACCCCGGAGAAGAGTTTAGGGGATTTAAAGGTGAAGCCTTTGTGGCCGGCTATGAAGTTAGCAACCCATTTCTTATCATTGTAATGGCGTCATATATATATATATATATATATATATATATATATATATATATATATATATATATATATATATATATATATATATATATATATATATATCGCAATATAAACATCCATTCACTTATGTGTATATTCGTATGCGTGTGGTTTTCTGTATATAAGCATACACACAGTACCAAATATACGTATATTTTAGAAATAATAATTTCAGTTTCACTTTTCTTCCAGACGGTGAGTGTGAGAGGAGAAAATTAAAGAAGAAATATTAACAGTGCTCTCATGAGACATAGCCTCGTCTCTGGCGTTTCTCCAAGTGGGTGGAAACCTCAGACGAGGTGTCTGAAAGACTTGGGTTTCCAGGAATCCACTCCCCACTCCCCTTCAACCTTCCTCTGACAAATCCATCCTCGAGGATTTTGTCTCTCGTCACGACCCGAGGGAGAATATTTAAAGTCGTTCACGCGAGAAATCCGCCTCAGAGTTGAGACGTTGAGATATTTTCCTGTAATGTCTCGTGTACTTGAGGCGGTAGTCTGATAGACGTCCCCTTGGAGGAGGACGTAAGCACTGGACCAGTTGACAATGTGTGTTTAGACCCACTAGGTCTTCCTCCTGCTGGTGTCGTGTCTGGCCTTTGAGATCAACATGGGCTTCTACAGGTAGGTGCTTGTACATTGCATTTCTTTTTTATGTACTTCTTTTCTTTTTCATCATTTTTTTCACTTTTCATAAAAGTATGCGTAAAGAAAAAACGGATGTCGATAATGAACATGTGTGATGTTTTGACCTCCTTTCGTGTGATGATGTGAGCTGATTTTATGTGATGATGGGAGCTGATTTTACGTGATGATGGGAGCTGTTTTGATGTGATTGTGTGGCCCATCTTTATGTGATGATGAAACCTTTATATTTGTGATGATATGAATTTTTCTCATATGATGCCTTGACAAGCGACAGTAACAACTGTCTTAAGATGATGATGTGACATGTCTATGTGATGGTGTGTTCTGTCTTTATGTGATTGTGTTAACTGTTATCAACGATCATCCTCATTATAAGTGTAGTTAGCCATCTACCAAGTATCTGACAGCCAGGAGACTGTTACTTGTCGTTGATCAGTTGAATGGAAGCTCAGGTTTAATGGAAACCCAGGTTTTCGTCTTATGTCAGGCGTGGCTCTGTGAATTTATCCCACTTCGCTGATGGTCTGGCATAATGGTAGTCGATGAAGACGTTGTTTTGTGAGACGGCCAAACAATGCAAACGCTGAATACATCTTTCATCAACAAACACGTTATCTATTTCTACATTTGTTTGTTATTCAGTTATCTATTGTCTCCCACCGTCTTCTCGATTAACTCAACTGTGATCCACAAACGTATTTCTTTTTTTATTTTCATCAAGATGAAAGACATTGATAAAACGACACGAGAAGCGATTAAAGATAGCGCAGACTTGAAGGGATGGTATGTGAGGCCTTCCAAGGATAGGCTGAATGGATCTGTAGACAGGAAAAGAGATGGTAAACGAGAACTCTTCTCTGAAATGTCGATTTTTGTATAGAGGATCTGATGTCTGACATTAACATCTCGCGTGTTAACATGTGGCTGACCCATGTCAAAGCTTCAGCTGGGAGGAGGGGAAAAAAACAACTGATATATTTAGCTACTAACACACGCCTCTCTCTCTCTCTCTCTCTCTCTCTCTCTCTCTCTCTCTCTCTCTCTCTCTCTCTCTCTCCTTGGTATGTGGAATATTGCTGGAGGATCAGACAATACTCACCGCTGGCCAGTATCTGTCTCGGTGCTTCGTGAAGGCTTCGGTCCCCAGGGTTCAGACGGACTGCCAGAAACATAAAGACAAGATGGCGGGAAGGGTTTTTTTTTTCTCTTTTTCTTCTGTTTTTTTGGAAATGGAAGATCTTGAACGCGTCCGAAATTTCCTCCGGTCGATGGTACAACATACACGAGTGTTGCAATCATAATGATGATGATGATGACGTCATGGCGTTGATATAGAGGTGTTCCAATGTTTGGAAGAAGTGGTACTGAAATGCGTGTAAGAGAAAGATAGATAGATAGATAGATAGATAGATAGATAGATAGATAGATAGAGAGTTAAATAGTTAGAGAGAGAGAGAGAGAGAGAGAGAGAGAGAGAGAGAGAGAGAGAGAGAGAGAGAGAGAGAGAGGAATGGTACACCTATCGAATATCTGAATACCTGGTATGTGCATATATATGTGTGTGTGTGTGTGTGACTTGTTTGTTTCTCTGTATCTTTGACAGACTCGGGTGGCCTGCGGGAGCGTGGGTGGCCGGCCGTGGGTGTCTGGACGCCCATCATGCCGCCCTCATGGCCGCCCTCTACACCATCGTGAGTACCTACACACACACACACACAGTGTTACCAACACCCCCCAGTGTTATGAGTTTACAGTATTACCAACATGTTATCATACCCAGCTGAGCACCCTGGCCAGGTGGTTATAAACTGGGTTAGAAAGCATTGAGCTTGACGGCGCGTCCCCCGGGTTAACGATATAGCCAGTGTGTATACTGATGTATATAGATATAGCCAGTGTGTATACTGATGTATATAGATATAGCCGTTGTGTATACTGATGTATATAGATATAGCCGTTGTGTATACTGATGTATATAGATATAGCCGTTGTGTATACTGATGTATATAGATATAGCCGTTGTGTATACTGATGTATATAGATATAGCCGTTGTGTATACTGATGTATATAGATATAGCCGTTGTGTATACTGATGTATATAGATATAGACGCTGTGTATACTGATGTATATAGATATAGCCATTGAGTATACTGATGTATATAGATATAGCCGTTGTGTATACTGATGTATATAGATATAGACGTTGTGTATACTGATGTATATAGATATAGCCATTGAGTATACTGATGTATATAGATATAGCCGTTGTGTATACTGATGTATATAGATATAGCCGTTGTGTATACTGATGTATATAGATATAGTCAAATGATATAAAACTTCGATGAATAAGGCACAGTTTACTAGTGAGTGTGTCGTGAGTGACTGTAGGCAGGTAGTGAGTGGTGAGTGACTGAAGGTAGTGGCTGTGAACTGGCAGTGACTGGAAGTGACTGGTGAGTGACTGAATGTTGGTAGTGACTGGCGGGTTAACTGTCGTTGGTGACTGGTGATTTTCCCGGCAGTGGTCGTCGGCGGTGGTCGTACTGCTGTACCTGTGGAGGATCACAGTGAACGACCCACACCACCTCCAGGATGTGTATTACGGTAAGCCATGACCCCCAGCACCTCCTCCACCTGATCTCTCTACCATCTACTGGTCTGTTTCATTATCTGTCTATGTATCTATATTTCTATCTGTCTTTCTATCTATCTGTCGACCTATCTATCTGTCTGTCTACTTGTCTTTCTGTCTGTCTTTCCATTTAATCTATCACTCTTTCTAGTACAAAGTTTACTCTTGATTAATGATTGATAAAGTACAAAGTTTACTCTTGATTAATGATTGATAAAGTACAAAGTTTACTCTTGATTAATGATTAATAAAGCACAAAGTTTACTCTTGATTAATGATTGATAAAGTACAAAGTTTACTCTTGATTAATGATTGATAAAGTACAAAGTTTACTCTTGATTAATGATTAATAAAGCACAAAGTTTACTCTTGATTAATGATTAATAAAGCACAAAGTTTACTCTTGATTAATGATTAATAAAGTACAAAGTTTACTCTTGATTAATGATTAATAAAGCACAAAGTTTACTCTTGATTAATGATTAATAAAGCACAAAGTTTACTCTTGATTAATGATTAATAAAGCACAAAGTTTACTCTTGATTAATGATTAATAAAGCACAAAGTTTACCCTTGATTAATGATTGATAAAATACAAAGTTTACTCTTGATTAATGATTAATAAAGTACAAAGTTTACTCTTGATTAATGATTAACATTGAGCCTGACATTATAATACTTGCTGTTTGAAACATAAGAACGTTAATCCTGTTATCATTATAGTGATATCACCCTTGTGAGACGTTGATCCTTAGTTATGGGCAGTGTAATGACCTGGTGTAGGTCATGACCTCCATGATAGCGTGACCTTGGCCTGACCTATGACCTGGCTGCCCCTCAGGTGTGCAGATCTCCTACATCTCTACCCTGGTAACTCACGTCACTCTCATTGGTCTGAGTTCCTTCCTCGTCCTCGGCATACAACAGGTGAGGCATACAGCAGGTGAGGCATACAACAGGTGAGGCATACAACAGGTGAGGCATACAACAGGTGAGGCATACAGCAGGTGAGACATACAACAGGTGAGGCATACAACAGGTGAGGCATACAACAGGTGAGGCATACAGCAGGTGAGGCATACAGCAGGTGAGGCATACAACAGGTGAGGCATACAACAGGTGAGGCATACAGCAGGTGAGGCATACAACAGGTGAGGCATACAACAGGTGAGGCATACAACAGGTGAGGCATACAACAGGTGAGGCATACAGCAGGTGAGGCATACAACAGGTGAGGCATACAACAGGTGAGGCATACAGCAGGTGAGGCATACAACTGTTGAGGCATACAACAGGTGAGGCATACAGCAGGTGAGGCATACAACAGGTGAGGCATACAACAGGTGAGGCATACAACAGGTGAGGCATACAGCAGGTGAGACATACAACAGGTGAGGCATACAACAGGTGAGGCATACAACAGGTGAGGCATACAGCAGGTGAGACATACAACAGGTGAGGCATACAACAGGTGAGGCATACAACAGGTGAGGCATACAGCAGGTGAGGCATACAACAGGTGAGGGACGCTACGAGGATGATAAGTCTGATCTTAACATTTAGTGTATGAAGACATGGGTTCGTATCCCTTGTGGTCAGTTATCAGGTTCATAATGTTTGTACAATTCTGATGTGATTATCATCATAATGATTATGTTAATGTTAATTAATGTTAAAGTTATCTAACATTTTTGTAGAATATTTAAGTAGATATTATCAAGGATATCAACAAGAAATGTTAAGTCCTTTACGAGCAACAATGACCTTTGACCTCGAGTGTAATCCCGTACTGTGGTTGGCTGACACAGTCCTGACCCGTAGTTATGGTGCGCACAGACAGACAGACAGATATACAGACAGATAGACAGACAAACAGACAGACATATAGACAGACAGACACAGTCCCACCAAGCCCCTCCCCCTGGCTGACACTCTGGTCGTCAGGAGAGGCTGGGAGGGCGTCCCTCCCCCCTGGTCGTCAGGAGATGCTGGGAGAGCGTCCCTCCCCCCTGGTCGTCAGGAGATGCTGGGAGAGCGTCCCTCCCCCCTGGTCGTCAGGAGATGCTGGGAGGGCGTCCCTCCCCCCTGGTCGTCAGGAGATGCTGGGAGGGCGTCCCTCCCCCCTGGTCGTCAGGAGATGCTGGGAGGGCGTCCCTCCCCCCTGGTCGTCAGGAGATGCTGGGAGGGCGTCCCTCCCCCCTGGTCGTCAGGAGATGCTGGGAGAGCGTCCCTCCCCCCTGGTCGTCAGGAGAGACTGATAGCAGGTGTGTCATCCCCTGCAGGAGCGGTGCGGGCTGGTCACGCCCTGGGTGGTGGCCAACATCGCCTTCATGTCACTGGAGGGCGTCTGCTGCATGTACTCCAACATCCTCAGGGACCACATCAACAAGGTCAGCTCCACAACCCATCACACGAGTCCTCCTCAGGAACTGTTCTACTATGATGTTCATCTACCCATCTACTAGATCATCTACCACTCTCCTAACTGGCTAATTACTCCTTCCCTTTTGAGTGGCAATGGTACCATATCCCCATCCCCTTCCTCAAACGACCCTGTCTGCGTAAATCTACAGTCAGTCGCTCTGGGACTTCATGCGTCCACCACCCTCATTCCGTTTTCTATCCTCGTCCCTCCAGCTTTGCTATGGCTTTACCTTCTTTGCTTGGCCGTCTTTGTGGTTCGCTTTATTCCCAGGGCTTCTAGTCTGCCACCAAGATTCAAATAGGGGGTGTTCCCTCCGCTCGCTGAATCTCTCCGTATATTCGTCTATATATACTCTCTCTCTCTCTCTCTCTCTCTCTCTCTCTCTCTCTCTCTCTCTCTCTCTCTCTCTCTCTCTCTCTCTCTCTCTCTCTCTCTCTCTGTCCCCGGGATGACCCGTCATCAAGGGGTCGATGGCATGAATATTAATCAGAGTTGAGGAAGAAGTCTTCCTCTTATCGCCTACAACCAACAGTGTCCAGCCAGAGTCACCCCATTCAGCTCCTCTCTCTCTCTCTCTCTCTCTCTCTCTCTCTCTCTCTCTCTCTCTCTCTCTCTCTCTCTCTCTCTCCCCTCTCTCCTCTGAAATTTCCAGTGCTCATTTCCATGCAGTTGTCTTCCCCTCCTGTGCGTTTCTCCCCTCATCTTTCATTATAGTTCATTTCTCGTTGGAGCTTATCCCCTCGTCATTAGCCTTATCATTTCCAGTTTTCGCGTCGGAATATGACGATGCTGGAGACTGTCTTTGCACTCCAGGTACGACTACATGCTAGGAGGTTCCCTTCGTGTAATGCATACGTATCAAAATTCTTTGTATGACCCATGTTGTCTTCATGACCCACATATATACGGACCACAATAACGTGTAACCTAATGTTTTCATTATATATGTAATTCTCTTCTTGCACTATATTATGAACTACATATTTTTTTCTCTCTCGTTGCAGAAATTTGACGTTTTATGCAAAGCGGAAACGGCTTTCTTTTTAACTCGCGTCTGTATTAACGTAAGTCTTGCACAGAGAGATTTAATTTCGTAGATGGAGTTGCATGATGACAGATATTGCATGATTGTAAAGTAAGGTTTTCTCAGTGAGGGAATAAATGAGAGATGGCTCAACTAGTGACCAGCAGAAATGCACTTTCTAACACAAGCTGAATAATATTTTCATACTTTTATTCTCCATTTTTCGCTGATACAACAGTGAAATGATATCCAAATACACTTTTGTTAAATTGTAAACCAATTATACTAACTATTTTATAGTCCATTTATATCTTAAGCACCAGCTACAAACTGTGAATCTTTATTATTAAGAAATGAGCTTCTGTTCTCAACAGATTTATGAGTATATATATTGGACATGATCCCCTGTACGATGTCCTCTCACGGTCCACATCTTGTGTTGTCCTGCAGGTGTTGGCCTTGTGGGCTGTGATGCGATTCCTGAAAAACATCAGGGCCGGCAGGACCTACAGAGATCCAGAGGCTGTAGAGCTGTGAGGCGGAGGAGGTCATCAGGGAGGTCACTCACGCTGGGTCAGAGGTCAGAGGTCAAAGAGTGTTGTGACGTTTCAAACTGTGCTGTTGGAGAGGATTGTAAAACTCTCTCTCTCTCTCTCTCTCTCTCTCTCTCTCTCTCTCTCTCTCTCTCTCTCTCTCTCTCTCTCTCTCTCTCTCTCTCTCGGAATCGGTCAGTTGTCTACGTTCTAAAAAGAACAAATGATTAGTATTGGAAGAGATGTGGGGTCAATGTTGGCAGATAGCCACAGTCAAGAACTCAACGAGACATTTTGTGAGTTGGTATTGACCTCTGACCTCGCCAGATGTGTGTGGGTCATGTTTAGAAGTGATGTCGATAATGTTATTGTTAAATGTGTTAGAATCTTATGATAGTAAAATTGTGTGAAGTGTATTTGTATCTGTTACTGTATCTATGTGAAGTTAACTTTTAACATACACAAACACATACATATATGTATACACATATATATACACAAGCAAGCAAGCACACACACACACACACATATACACACATATGTACACTTGCCCACACATGTTTAAGAAAGAAATACAGGAAAATGTCGAAGAAAACAAAAGACCAAAGCCGATTACTGCCTCGCGAGTCGCTATCTAAGATTCATCGACGTTCGAAGCACCTGATCTTCCGCGAACGGACGAAACATCTTGAACGACTACGACCTTTGAATCATTCATGACCGAGGCGATCAGAGGGTCGTGTTGTGTCACGGTGTGGACGATCGACAACCTACAGGAAGAAAAGGAAGGCGCGAAGCCAAACCAAACTTAACTTCGTCTAGCACAAACCGAGACGCAATTTGAACCACTCGCGTCTCGAACTCTGTTCCGAACCATGAGCTGTTAAACGCATATGAATCAGATTGGGTTTATAAGATACTTTATATCATCTGGGAACACTTCACCGTTTCAGTAGACTCTTTGTGAATAAACAAGCGAATGAATGTTTTGATGTATGTTTGATAAATCATGTTTAGCTAATGACGATCACCCATTATGTATTATGTTGCTAAGGAGTTTAGATCATCTTTCTTCACATGTAGATATGAGTTATGTAGGTTGTTATAGAGGGGAAGATGCCTGGTTCCAGTTGAGGTTATGGGTTGTTATCAAATCCTTGCATTCATGTCCCTGTATCGAATGACGAGGCTGCGTTGGTCTCTGTGTTGTATGAATTTAGTGAGCTGGGAACATCTGGTAACAATAGATTCTACACCAGAGAAGATCTTGTGCGTAGTACGCATCGAGTTGCGTATATGTATCCTGCATGTGTTATTGGTGGTGTTCCTCAAGTGGAGGAGGAGGAAGAGGAGGAGGAGCCTCATGTTCATGAAGGTGTTCGAGGACGAGTCATTATACCAGAGACAACTGACTCCAGGTCGTCTTAGGGATCTGTGTGTCTGTCTGTGCCTCACCTCCCATCATACACTATGACCTAACCAACGCAGGTTGTCTGTGCCACCCAACTCCCCACCACATCCTATGATCCAGCCACCATGGTCGTCTGTGCCAAACCAACCCCCTACCATGTACTATGATCCAGCCAACCAGTGAGGGGTCTGTGCCACCCCACCCCCCACCATGTCCTATGTCTTACTCTCCGGAGTTCTGTGCCTCACTGGAATTTGATTACTGACGACGTTTCCGCTGAGGATGCCAGCCTTGAGACAGAGATCAGGCATAGAACCGATGCTCAGAAGAGTTATGATACACGTGACACATTCTCTACACCAGTAATCACACGAGCCGTTTTCTAAGGGCCAAACAACCCTCGAGAATGATACACAGAGAGATTAGCTTGTTTCCAGAGATTGTACGAGAATGATAAGACAGGAGAGTATAATCGATTGAGGGAAGATATGAAAATAGTTTGAAATCAGCATGACTTTCTTTAAAACAATGCGAAATTTAATGTTGGTGTGTGTGTGTGTGTGTGTGTGTGTGTGATGTTGTTATAGGTCAAGTTGCCTTAATGATTTATGTGGTGGTGAGATGTGTCAGTTGTGCTTCCATTCCAAATGATTGCTGAACCTTTTTCATGTACCGTACGAGTCAAATAAAGTGTCAGAAACAACCATTTGTTTGTCCTCTCCAACCACAAGAATGTTGTCTACCCACAGAACGTGTTCAGCGCGTCCACCAAACACAATAACTAACCTGGTACATTCTTCCCTACTTACCTACATCATAAACGAGGTCTACACCTGACAGACAAGAAGAACAAATCAGGAATAAGTCATTTGTCTTATAATTCTAGACTTACAGGTATTTATCCTTGAAGGAGCCGATGCCCCATGAACCGAAGCAGCTTGGCTGTTCCCTAGTTCACTATATGAACGAGGTACTAACAGGAGCTTGGTCTACTGTGCGTCTGTTTATACCAATGTCTCTTCAGGTGATGCCAAGCACCACACTTGGGATTTCACTCAATAGATGGCGCTGATGAACTATAGAACTGGTAACTTTACAAGAGAAAACCCGTATCATAGTAATCGTCTTACTTTCTCGTCCTTTATACCATAAGTTGACAATAGCTTTAGAGTTCATCTTCGAATTAAGAATGGAATGTGAATGAGCCTTATTGTCTTGGAAAGAAGAACTATAGATCTTATGTTTCAATTTGCTGGCCACGTATGCCCTTCATCTGCCGACCCAGCTGCCTATTATCACAAGCACCTCCGACTCATCTGGTCCCTCGAGCACCACCTGTCACTCAGATGGCCTCCACCTCCGATGGCTATACCTGGTCAATGAACCATCTGCTGCTCTCTCTCACCTTCCCCTCCCCCTTTTTAATTCTTCCCCCTCTACACCATCTGTCAAGTCACACCTCGACAAACCTCCTCACCATTGTCACCGCTGGTTACGGCGCGGTTAACGAGTTCGTTCAGCTGGTTACGACGTGGTTAACGAGTTCGCTCAGCTTGTTACGACGTGGTTAATGAGTTCCGTTAAACTTGTGGGATCTCCAGCTGTTACAGGTGGTAACTAGCCATGGCTGTCAGAACGCTTAGTATGGTTCCCCTTGGCGATAGTTTGGTGAGTAATTTGGTAGTTAGTGTTTTCTGGTGACGTGTATGTGTGTGTGTGTGTGTGTGTGTGTGTGTGTGTAGGGCTCCAGAATCGGTCTGTAGTCCCCAGACGTTTAACAAAACACAAATAAATGCAAAATAATTACAGGTCATAAAAAACGAAAAGTAATTGATAGAATAGAATACATTATACACACGTCAGACTTGAATGTAATTCATTGAGTTGTATTTCTGTACAACGTAGGAACCCTCAGTGTTGTGAGTGACATAGAAATCTTATTATACAGAGACCTCTGGATTATAGACATAATAATAAAGGTATGATGGGCAGATGATCCTCTTTTGTTATCAATAACATCTATACCTAACGTGCGCTAGGCTCTATCACTTCTAACTCAATTCTACTTCACTTGATCTAACACCCTTCTGTGTCTTTCTGTCCAGTATCGACTGCAGGACATTTAACTCCTACAGGACCTAGTCCTCATCGCAGGATCCCCAGAAGTGTATTGAACTTCGAGAGAGAGAGAGAGAGAGAGAGAGAGAGAGAGAGAGAGAGAGAGAGAGAGAGAGAGAGAGAGAGAGAGTCCTACGCTCCTGCTTCAAGGACCGACCCCCCCACACGCACACTCCTACACAACAGGTCCAGACGAGCAATAAGATCCTATACGAGAAGTCACTTCCATCCTTGAGATGCCTATCCCTGGCAAAGGAGAAGGGGGATGGGATGGGGATGGGTTTATGAGCCTCTCCTGCGATCGGAGAGGAGCGCAGGTGGGAGGGTAGAAGGACGTCTTTAAGTGAGAGGGTGATAGTAATAAGGGGATCCGTGAGGGCGTGAGTGGTAGAACACGAAGCTCCTTCACACCGGGCCAGAGGAGCCACTTGTGACATTATGACACGGTATTAAGTGTGCGGGAGGAGGAGGAAGAGGAAGAGGAGGAGGAGGAGGAGGAGGAGGAGGAGGAGGGGAGCGGTGTGGTGGGGGTCTAACTGGCCCCTGGGATCTCCAACAGGACCCCCTGTGTGTGTGTGTGTGTGTGTGTGTGTGTGTGTGTGTATGTGTGTGTGTGTGTAGAAAGATAAGTATTTCGTTTGATACATGAATCATGAAAGAGACTGAGATGTATATATGAGAGAGATTAAGCGACCAGAATGAGGAGTCCATCGGAAGGAGGAAGGAAGGAAGGAAGGAAGGAGGGAGCAGAGAGTGAGGGGAGGTGGAGAGGGAAACGACTGGAGAAGTATGGAGAGTAACACGCCAAAATTAGAATGATCAAATTTATGATGAAAGTCAACACTAACTACATCAAACGACGCGCTGAGGTCATTTGAGATACAAGTACATTACCAGGTCCTTTGAGGCCTGGACTACACCTCCCAGGTCCTTTAGGGAACTGAACTACACCTCCCAAGTCCTTTGGAGACCTGAACTACACCTCCCAGGTCCTTTGGAGACCTGTGGTACATCTCCCAGGTCTTCACAGTAAGGACTAACCCTCCCCTGATCTCCTCAGTACTCACCACAAAGACACCTAACCATCACAAACTGACGAAAGGAGATGCGCATTTTGGATATAACCCGAATATATTACCCAAAGTATACTCGTTCTACTAACTACACGAGTTTCGTTTTAGAGCAAAGATAAGGATGCTTAGAACTCTCTCTCTCTCTCTCTCTCTCTCTCTCTCTCTCTCTCTCTCTCTCTCTGCCTTTAAGGCGCATTATTTCATCCAAATTACGCTATCAATATAAGGCTTGGCTTCCAAACGGCTATTTACCTGCCCGGGCTCGGCAGTGGAAGCAACATGAGACCCCCTTAACCACAGATTTATAGCGAAGTCGTCATACTCCTGCACACTATAAGGAGAGAGAGAGAGAGAGAGAGAGAGAGAGAGAGAGAGAGAGAGAGAGAGAGAGAGAGAGAGAGAGAGAGTTACACAGATATACAGAACACACAGACCTAAGGTCCATGAGAGATACCCTTAAGAACAGGAGAAGAAAAGGACAGCAAAGCAAAGGCTCTCTCTCCCCTACCCTCCACTCCCTCCGGCAACATCCCGGACGGGAAACAGGTAGAAAAAAAATACCTTGCAGGAGTGATATGCCTGAAGGAAATGTTTATAGGAAAGTCATGAAGTAGAATGAACATGAATAGGTCATGCATCCCATCACCAGTGACATACATCTCTTTACATTTTGTTATAAAGACAATAATAAGGATAAACTTGAGCTCCAGCTTCTCAACTTCCCATGTGTATATTATCCCTGATACTGAAGAATGATACAATGATTCTTACTTACTCTCTCAAAGCAGGTGACGCGGGTAAATCAATGTTAGTATGTTACCACAGCAAGGCCAGGGAGAGATCAGTGGTTGAGAAGGTAGCATAATATACCACCAAGTTATGATAACTGATTCAATGAATATATCATAACTGGACAATCACAAGTGATGGCCAAGCCTAATTTTGGAGACATTAAGTGTGTTGCTCTGGAAGCTTATTCCACTCACCAGTGGTGTCGCTGGTCAAGAAATAGTTCGTATAGTCCAGAGCAACTCGGTGACCTCTAAGTTTTAGTCCAATCCCTCTCGTTGGTAGTGTTGGTGTTACCGTAAAGAAATTTTGAATATCGAATTTGTTTCGAAGGTTCCTCTTGCTTAGGGAGAACAAGTTTAATTCTCGCAATCTGTCCTCATATGGTTTGGTGCGCGAGGAAGAAACGAATTTAGAGGGGGAGACAGACAGACAGAACGAGGCAGAAGTAAGGTGGGGTTTTTTTTTTCCGAATTACTGAAGGTATTCAAACATCAACTAACCCAATGAGCCCTTTTCGAGGTTGTTTGTGACGATCGTAGAAAAGCGAAAACCCGGAGCTTTCAAATGAAGAAGAGGGAGGAGAAAAGGTGGGGGTGGGGTGGGTTTGCTTAGACCGTTAGTGTGGGTCTGGCGTATAACAGATAGCGTGGGTCTAGTGTGGGGTCTGGTGCAGCAACAGCCATGCTCGGTACAGAACGTCGCCAGACAATAACGGTGTTGTTTTATATTTGGTAACCATTAACGGGGAGGGGGAGGAAGACGAATAGTTGCTGGGCTGGGATGTGAGGGGAGATGAGAGATGGGGAGAGGAGGGAAGGGATCGGAAGGGGAGAGATACAGGGAGTAGACATGAACTGAGGAAGGATGGTGTTGGTGTAGTATGAATGAAGGGGAAGAGAAATTGGTGAAGGGAGGTGAGGTGTGGGGATGCTTGTATAAGTGAGGTGGGGAGAAGGTTGGGGAGGTGTGGTGGGGAGAAAATTTAAGGAGGTGTGGTGGAGAGAAAGTTGGGGAGGTGTGTTGGGGAGAAGGTTGGGGAGGTGTGGTGTGGAGAAAGTTGGGGAGGTGTGGTGGGAAGAAGGTTAAGAATAGAAGGATGGATGAATGAATGAAGAACATAAGATGGGTGGGAGAAAGGATAGCGATGGAAGGGATAGGTGAGAAAGAATGAAGGTGGAAAGAAAATGGAAAAAAAGGACTATGAAGGTCGGTCATTCTGACCCCGTGGTGAAGAAGGAAAGAGGAGTCCTGTGACCACGTGGTGAACCGAAGGTCCTGTGACCACGTGGTGAAGAAGAGAAGGGGGGAGGTCCTCTGAACACGTGGCGAAGAAAAGAAAGGGTAACCTCCGAATCCCGCGGAAAACCTGAGGTCCTGTGACCAAGTGGTGAAGAAGCCTCTTGCCTTCAGTCCCGACCCGCACATCACCAGGTGGTTGCCTCCGCCCCTCCTCCTCTCTCCACTAGCTATGTTATTAAAGACACGGTCGGAGGTCAGTGCTCAGGACGGCCCCATTAGCCCGGTGATAAATCATGACGCAGCCATGACTCGCTGGCCATTTTCCGTGGCGTTTTTTTTCTTCTTCTTCCTCCTCTCTCCTCCCGTGACAGTTGAGACTAATGTTTCAGGGCTTTTTTCTGACCGACGAGAGCTGCGTCAGTAGCGGCTGGAGGAGGAGGAGGAGGAGGAGGCGCGTGAGGGACGCCGTGTGTGAGGAGGAGACATCGTCGGTCGCATCCCGAGGTGGTGGAGAGAGAGAGAGAGAGAGAGAGAGAGAGAGAGAGAGAGAGAGAGAGAGAGAGAGAGAGAGAGAGAGAGAGAGAGAGAGGTTAAGTCCGACCAGCTCAGCTCGCCTTCTCTCATACTACGATGGATGAGCAGTCTCTCTCTCTCTCTCTCTCTCTCTCTCTCTCTCTCTCTCTCTCTCTCTCTCTCTCTCTCTCTCTCTCTCACACACACACACACACACACACGTGGTGGAGACGCTGTCCCCCCACCCCTCCACACATGCTTCCGCTCACGCTGGTTCTGGTGGTGAACGGATGAATCAATAGACCAATTGTCTGTCTGTCTGTCTGTCTGTCTCAGGGTACAGGTCCTGTCACCTCCCGTACGTGTCACACTATGACAGACAGGCAGGTGTTGCAGCGTAGTCTGGTTGTCTGTCTCTTACATAAAGCTTCCTGTCTCTCGCAAGACACGAGATGGTTCGAGTCTCACTTCGTCTAAAAGCTTCATGACTGGTGAACCGCCCATGAAGGCAGAGGACTGTAAAGTATATCTTAAGAAACGATGACGAAAGAGAAAAAAAAGTTTCATCCCGCTTTCAATGCTTTACACCTTCGTGTATGCAAATGAGATCATCGAACACTTAAATTGCCGACGAATATCTAGAGTACCACTTTTACTACCATAATAGACCATCCCTTCACAACCACAACCACAATAAAACAGCTTCTACTAACCCTGGCACCAATGAGAGGACCTCGCAACATTCATCACCTCCTCACAACACCACACACAGACACACACACACACACACACACACACACACACACACACACACACACACACAGGACAGAGAATTAGAAAACGCACATGACAGAGTAACAATTCTCAATTGGTATCATCTCTCTTTCCTCCATCATATGTTTGGTCTGTCCCTCCTTCTCCTTCTCCTTCCTCTTCTTCTTCTCTCTTTTGCACTTTCGTTTTACCTACTCTCTCCTTCCTGTACTTGAGATATTGCTCCCTCACCTCACACCACCAAAAATGAGCTAAACAAAGAAGATATGATGACCATCCGACCCCATGACAGCTAGCTTAGATCTGTAGGCCAAGGGTGGAGGAACGTCTGATTAGAAATATCTAAAACCATTAGACAGCCACATTTATCTGGCTCCTCGATGCTTGGGGTCGATGCAGCGAGTTAGGGAGGCCATAACGGTTAAATGTAATAGAGTTCCTGCACTAAAATGGTCTTAAAGTTTAATAAAAGTCGTCCTCTTATTTGGTGCCATGAAGACTTAAGTTTATAATCATCCCAGCTCCCATGCCTCCAGGGAATACATATATATATATATATATATATATATATATATATATATATATATATATATATATATATATATATATATATATATATATATATATATATATGTGTGTGTGTGTGTGTGTGTGTGTGTGTGTGTGTGTGTGTGTGTTACCAGAAGTTACATGGCGAGTGAAAGATCACCTTTCACGAGGTTGTATCACTAGGAGCACAGACTTATGAAAGAATTTTTCACTCCACGTTTATCGACAAGCTTTTCTTCACTTTTGTTTACAAAAGGAAGTACATACTCCCACTTATATCCTCAATTACTAAATCATCCGTCACTCAAATCCTTTACCACTAAGATTCCATCAAAGTACCATACTGCTCACTCACTTCCTCCCTAAAACCCACCCTTCTCTTTACTCCTCTCGCTTCCCGGTGCATAAACATTAACAAAAGCACACCTTTCGTCTTGCACTTTCATTCTAACCCACACTTGTGTTTATCCCCTGTATAGCAACATAGTCCCACAGTTCCATCTGCACACAAAGTGTCCTTCATCTCCTTTCATTAACCCATTTTATTGTCCCTTGTAGAAAAATCAATCTACCCAGATTTTCCCTGGACTTCGTGTCACTCAGCGCCAGAACATCTTGGTTCCTCTCATCATACATCTGCACTTAACTCGCCCTTCTTATTATTCCTAGCGTGAACACCTTACACACTCAGACACTCTAGCTTGAGAGCCTTTTAAGACAGCCTCTCTCGCATAGCTTTCTCGTTCGACCCTGTTTTTCTTTTCTCTCTCTCTCTCTTTCTTTTCTAAGATTGTGGTTATCTAAAAGCAAAGGCTTTCCAAGGGAGATAGACAGATAGATAGATACATAGATAGACGGATAGATAGATAGATAGATAGATAGATAGATAGATAGATAGATAGATAGACTACTTCAATAACGACTGTCTTAATGCTTCTGCTGATACGAAAGAGATAGACTCAGCCAAGAAATTAGGCCGCCCGTGTTGGCTGGCCAGCCCGCGCGGGCGTTCCTCCCTCCCTGCAGCGTTACAAGGACCAGCTGGAATGCCTAATACACGTAAGGATATACGACGGAGAATTGGCTAAGTGCGGAAAAGTGTTCCAGAATTTTCAGCGGCTTGGTTCACTTAGGGCCAATCGTTGGGGAGAGGGGGGTAGGTGTCTCTGCGTGTGTGTGTGTCTGTGTGTGTGTGTGTGGGTGTGTGGGTGGGTGTGTGGGTGGGTGTGGGAAAGAAAGAGTGAGGAGGGGTAATAGTCAGGAATTGGGTAGAGAAAAGAAAGAGAGAGAGTTGAGGGGTGAGAGCGAGGAGGAGAAGAGGCGAGAAGTGGGTTGGTAAGGGATTTGAGAGAGGGGGGTAAAAGAGATGCTGTGTCTTCTTACCAGAGTCTGCCGCGCAGTCTTGTCTTACTCTCTTTGCGTAAACTGAGGAAAGAGAGAGAGAGAGAGAGAGAGAGAGAGAGAGAGAGAGAGAGAGAGAGAGAGAGAGAGAGAGAGAGAGAGGTCACTCACTTCAATATAAACAGGCAATAAGCACCTTATAACTTTTTCTTAACTACTTTATCTGCTGAGGGTAAATCAGGCATCATTTCTACGTCTCGATAATGATAATGATAACTCACTGATAACAAACTTCTTTATCATCTTATTATCATATAATTCTGGCGCTTACAGGGCGTCAGGCAAGTCTTCGTCGCTACATTTACTGTATTCGTGAATGAGTACGGCCTTTGAGCACGACGGTACGACCTATGAGTGCGACTGCATGACTTTTGAGCACGACGGTACGATCTATGAGTGCGACTGCACGGCCTTTGAGCACGATGGTACGACCTATGAGTGCTACTGCACGACTTTTGAGCACGACGGCACGACCTATGAGTGCGACGGTACGACTTATGAGCAGGGCAGTACGACTTTGAGCACGACAGGAGGACCCTTATGCAAGACGGTACGACTCTTGAGCACGGAGGTACGACCTTTTAGCCAAGCCATCTTTCACCAAGGGCCACAACATCTCTAAGCCGTGCTTGCATCAGACACCAGCAAATCATAAATTACCATTACCAAATGACATTGAATTCATATCTCTTTTGTTCCCTCTTGGTCCTGTGGTTAGCGTACGGGTCTACCACCCAGGAGGACCCAGCTTGGAATCCCCCTGGTACCCTGACGGTAACACCGAATTTCTCTTGGGATAATTCTTGAGCAACTTCCTCACTCAGAGGAGGTAAAGGCACCCTCATTTGGCCTCAAGCAACACACCTGAATCCATTTTCCCTGTAATTCCTGTAATCCCTTTTACCCAGGAGGCTGTAATTGTTCAGTAACTGCAGGATTATGTAGGATTTGGCCCTGAAGTAGTGTGGGAAACCATTCCTTCGCTTCTGGCCAACCATTTGAGATCTTTAGGAAAGATATTTTTCTTTCTCTTATTTTTCTTCGCATGTCCTTCTATGTATATTTCTTCCCTCCTGTATTTCTACAAATATTCTCTCCACCTTATGTACTCATATATATATATATATATATATATATATATATATATATATATATATATATATATATATATATATATATAGATACATATTTTTCTGTCTTCCTGTGTTTGTTTGTTTAGTCATTTTTGCCTACTGTGTCATCTATATGTACTTTCATTCCTGTGTGCTCATATATATATATACATTTTGTCCCTTCCTTGTGTTCCTATGTACATTTCTTTCCCTCCTGTCCATTCCTGTGTTCACACACCTTCTCTCCTTCCCTCGCTTCGTCCAGAGAGAGAGAGAATATCTCTATCTTGGGAAAGTTCACTTTACCGAGAGATAGAGATTTGCTCACAAAAGACTCGAGATAGCTTTGAAATATGTCCAAGACAAAGTTGAAAATAGACTAGCATGAGAAGGAGTTCTTTCAGTGGACTGGAGTCTCACACAAGCCACCTCCTCCAAGTGGGATATCCCGTCCTTAAATCCCAGGTACACACACACACACACACACACACACACACACACACACACACACACACACACACACACACACACACACACACACACACACACACACATACACACATGCACACACTCTCCAATCCCAACGCACCTGCGCCTTCAGAGGCTCAGGTTAAGACATAGATTACCAATACGTGGATACGAAGTTCTGAGTCTTTTTCCCTAACCCTTTACCTCACACAGAAAACGTGCCGCGGAGCAGACCAGACTTTCCAATAGCGTCAGGGGACAGAGTGGGAGAGAAAAAGAAAAAAAAGAAATATGTGCTCTGTAGCCAAAGCCTCGGGAAATATAATATCCAGATTTCCACTTTAGGTATGACGTAAACACACACGCACACACACACACACACACACACACACACACACACACACACACACACACACACACATAAGCCTTGCATAGCCTCAGCAACATACCCGCCATCCTCAGAGACGTCCATCCATCTCATTAACATATGCACAGACACCACGTACGTGTGAGCTGGACCATCACTTCAAGATAAACTTCCTCACGTCCAAGTCATCCCATTTATATCAATTACTCGAGAGTGTTTCCACCAAGCAACGACTCCGCATCGGAATTTCATTATCTCGAAAATAAAAAAGAAAACTGTCTCAGGCAGCAGTGAACCAGCATTGTTCATCTAAGATCTTCATTACTACATTTAGTTGCTCTGGGTATAGTATTTGCTTGTACATATATATAGATACATGCATACTAATGTTCTTGGATTTGATATATCTATCGACAGCTAAAGGTCATGAAGCCAGAATCCCTTCTAATTCGAACCATAAAAAGCACAACGAAATCTTAGTTTTCTGTTCGAGACGTAGTCGACCATGTTCGAAGCCACGGGTGGGGTGAGGCAGGGAGGTATGTTATTCCCCTCTTGGTTCATTATGGAAGCCTGGCTTACTTACCCTTCCCTCTCTCTCTCTCTCTCTCTCTCTCTCTCTCTCTCTCTCTCTCTCTCTCTCTCTCTCTCTCTCTCTCTCTCTCTCTCCACACGCGTAATGAACAATTCCTACTCAATAAACGCTTTAGCTAATCTTTTTCAACGAGGTGTAGAGGCTTCGTCTCATGTTCATTACCACTGGTTATATAGAATGACTAAATCACGTACAAATGAATTTCAGATCTCACCATATTTATATACATATAACATCATCTACCCCATGTGTCTTCTTCATCTTGTACTTCTCCCGTTCACGTATTATTCCGAAGCTCATCCACTGTTCTTCAGAACACGATCGACATACGCGTACACACACACACACACACACACACACACACACACACACACACACACACACACTGTTCCAGAACATGACGAAGGTTCTGCCTCGCAGCTGAACACAGAGGAGGAGTAGGAGGAGGAGGAGGAGGAGGAGGAGGTGGAGGAGGAGGTGTAGTTATCCCCCATCGCTCGTGACCTGAACAAATAGCCTCATGCAATTTTCCACCGCTTCTGAAGGAGCCATGAATAACTTGGGTGTGAATGGGACACTAACTTTAGAAGGATCAGGTAGGATTCCCGAGCCAGATTACAGGATATGAGAGGAGAATCGATTCTTTGGGATTCTTCCTCAACCTTCGGCCTCAGAAACTTCGGCCATTGTGACCTTCTCTCGTCTGGATGAGCCGGGTATGTACTACCAGCCGTTAACGAGGTCATAAAGCTAATTACCTCCCTTGACGAGAGAGTCTCAGTTATGAGATTTTCTTTATATTTATCGTTTAAGAAGAATTGTAAGACTTGGTGATTCCATGTTACAGTTGACAATGGTGGTGGAAACTGGTAGAAGTCGGAGAGAGACGCTACGACCTCCGAGCGGGGCTGTACGACCCTTGAATTAGGATGGTATGGCTCTCAAACATAGCAATACGACCTTGAAGTATGACCTTTCACCTAACTTAATTGGTTAGGTCAAAGGCTAAGTCCATCGTAAGTTTAGGGTCACAAAGTCGTGTTGAAGGGTCACATCGTCGTATTCAATAGTCGTAACGTCGTGTTCAAGGGTAGACCGTCGTGTTCAAGGGTCGTACCGTTGTGCTTAAGAGTCGTATCGTTGTGTTCAAGGGTCGTACCGTTGTGTTCAAGGGTCGTAGCGTCGTACTCAAGGGTCGTAAAGTCGTATTGGCATATGATTCTTACATCAGTAGAACCATGGCACTTGACGTCATAGCTCAATTGAGCTGAGATTCTCAGCTCAATTGAGCTATGACGTCAAGTGCCTGAGAGCCGGCCAGGCCTTATGATGGTCACCACGGGTTAATCCTGAGACTTGTTGCTTCCCTTGTGAGCTGAGAGTTCTGAGTGGTGGTGGTGGTGGTGGTGGTGTGGGGAAAGACGGGGTGTATCAACTAAGGGAGCAGCTGAAATCTGAGGGACAGAGGCCAACGGGGGAGATAACAGGGGGTAAGGAAGGAGAGAGAGAGAGAGAGAGAGAGAGAGAGAGAGAGAGAGAGAGAGAGAGAGAGAGAGAGAGAGAGAGAGGCAAAGTCAGCAACCTGTGAGACAAAGGAAGGAAGCAAGGGAGGGAGAGGGAAGGTCTCCTCGGGAAATAAAAGAGAACACGAAACTTTCGCATATTTGACAAAAATTCGATAAAATTCTCTCGATATTAAGGACGCTTGATATTGGCCGGGGCCAGAGTGACAGACTTACAAGTTTGAGACTCAACTTGTCTCATTAGGGGAGACGACAGAAGTACCTGGGGACGACCTCTGGGGAGGTTAGTACCTGGGGACGACCTATGGGGAGGTTAGTACCTGGGGACGACCTCTGGGGAGGTTAGCACCTAGGGACGACATCTCGGGAGGTTAGTACCTGGGGACGACATCTCGGGAGGTTAGTACCCGGGGACGACCTCTGGGGTGGTTAGTACCTAGGGACGACCTCTGGGGTGGTTAGTACCTGGGGACGACCTCTGGAGAGGTTAGTACCTGGGGACGACCTCTCGGGAGGTTAGTACCTGGGGACGACCTCTGGGGAGGAACAATTCCTGTGGACGACTACTGTCGAGGCCTTCAGTGGTCGTCTTGGGGACGACCACTGAAGGTCAATGCCAGAAGACGACAACAGTGGTGTTCGTAAATGAAGACGACCACTAAGAAGATCAATACCTTGGGACGACCACTAGGAGGCCAATAACAGAGAACAACCACTGGGATTCAATAACTGGGGACGACTTGTGTGAGGTCATGACCTAAGGATGACCATTGGAGGATCAATAATCGGGAAAGCTCATTAGGGACGACCCCAGGTTATACACAGTGGGGAGACCACTGGAAACCATTACTGTGCAAGAACTAGAGACCGTCACTGCTGAAAGACCACTAGAGACCACCACTGTAGAGCTACCACTGAAGACCACACTAAAGACCATCTCTGGAATAAGATCACTTGCAACCGATCCACTGAGTGAAAAGACCACTGGATAAAACGACCATTGAGTGAAAAGCTTTACCACTGGATAAAACGACCACTGGTTTAGGTAGTACAATATAACTCGAACAACCATTAGCAAAGAACCACTTGGCAGTATGTTGAAGGCGTCACGAGAACACAAAACCCACACACTATGTATTGCCTTTCTCACACACACTACCTGCAACACAAGAGGTGATCATTACTGTGTTGCTTAAGGCTTCATTAACCCCTCGGTGTAACACACCAATTAATTCTTTAATTAAAAAGGTCAGTTTAGGCATTGTCCTCAGTTAACAGAAAAGATTTTATCTTAGGATGGCGAGAGAATGGAGAAGATGCAGGTGGATATCCATGCCTTTGAAAATACCACAGCATGTACTGCTTTAGCCAGCTATGTTAATTAAGCGAGTGAGTTATGCTAATTAATAAACTTCCCAAGGCTGTTGGGAAGAGCTGGAGAAGGCAATCGTACTCACCCACGCGAGGTGAGGGAGTGAGAAATAGATGGCTAGGGGAGTGAGCGAGAGAGTCAGAGAGAGAGAGAGAGAGAGAGTGAGTTACTTGGTGAGACATATCCATCTTCCTGTAGATGTGAGGTTGACACATGCATATTGCCTGAAGGCGCCCTGAACACCTCCAAGATAAACCACTGGGGATATTTCAAGTGGCGGAAAACTTTCGAGGAGGCGAGGGTAAACTCTAATATCAGGCGAGGGTAGAGCGGGGAGGGAGGGGAAGAGGTAAACTATATAGGAAGCAAGGGTGAGCTGATGAGCAGCCCAGGGTAAACTCATAAGCACCCCAGGGTAAACTAACACACAGGGTAGGGTAAACTCAAAGACAGGGGAGGGTAAACTCAAAATGCACACTAAGGTAAACTTACAGGAAAGCAATGTAAAAGCCGAAAAAGAGAGAGAGAGAGAGAGAGAAAGAGAGAGAGAGAGAGAGAGAGAGAGAGAGAGAGAGAGAGAGAGAGAGAGAGAGAGAGAGAAAGAGAGAGAGAGAGAGAGAGGGAGAGAGAGAGAGAGAGAGAGAGAGAGAGAGTAGAGAAAGAGTGCCCACAAAGGAACTATTATAGATACAACAGGATTACGAAACAATCCTGGAGACAGAAGACTTGAAGGAACCGTCATTAACATGTTAACATAAGGCATTTAGCATTTATTTACCCCATCTCCCTACCATCCACTTCAACCGTCAACTCCCCGTCATCCACTTCAACCATCAAGTGTTAACCCTCCCCCTCACACCACATCAAGTCGTCAGATCCCCCACCATCAACTCCCTCATGCAAGTAGTTCATCAACGCATCCATCTCCACCCACCATACCCCACCTCACTACACACACACCACAGGTTCTCAATACGTCTGTCGCCAGAACTCGTACACCATAATCATAAAGGAGTCACGGATCTAGAACACGGAGTTTACGATTCTCATTTGCGTCAGGCAAGCACGAAACGCAGCGTTACGTCAGTGACCCTAACATACCTAACAAGCACATGGGTTCAGGACTAATCAGGTGCAGAATTTATCTTCCGTCGTCTCCCTCTATATCAGGTCAGACGCGCCCGGTGATTAGGTCATTGAAATGCAGATCAGACGACCCGAGAATGTTGAGGGAGAGTGTATGTATCGTTGGCGTACAGACCGCTCATTCCGGTGCCCTTCGTGTAGGATCATTCTTCACATCCAGGAGCAAAGCAATTAAGGCGAACCATGAGCCTAATTAGAGGCAATAAATTTTAGGGAGCGGTGAAAGACGGTCCGAGGTAAACTGTCATGGAATAAATGACAGAGAGGTTAATTAGAGGAGGAGGAGGTGGTAGGAACGTTGTGGCGTGGGAGAGGTCAAAATGGTGGGGGATGGGGAAGGGGAAGGGGGGGAATGGGATAGTGAGGTCACATTACAGTTTGAGGGGAAGGGTGGAGGAGGTCAGAAGAGCGAGAGGTATGGTTGTAGACTGTGGGTCAACCTTAAGGTCATGTTGAAGAGGGTCACTTTAAGATGGAAGGAGAGAGGGAGAGAGAGAGAGAGAAGAGAGAGAGAGAGAGAGAGAGAGAGAGAGAGAGAGAGAGAGAGAGAGAGAGAGAGAGAGAGAGAGAGCTCTATCCGCCACGTAGTCAGGATATACTTGTGTTGCCCCCAAGGGTTCCCTACTGAGGTAATTGCCCATTACCGTCCTGCAGGAAGTAGGGAGCGGGAGCAGCCTCGGCTGACTACCTGGTACTGCTATTGTTGTTGCTTCTGCTGCAGCTCAGGACGGCTCTGTGAGTGACAGCCAGGACGGACTGGGCATGGCTGCTGGTGTTGCTGAGGGACAGACATGGCGAACAGGAAGGAGTTTCAGGAAGGAAGGACAAAAGACGTATACTTCTCTCTCTCTCTCTCTCTCTCTCTCTCTCTCTCTCTCTCTCTCTCTCTCTCTCTCTCTCTCTCTCTCTCACTCTCTCTCTCTCTCTCTCTGTTTCTTTAATTCCGTACACTTGCTGGTATTCCCATTCGAGGAGAACTACTTGTATAGACGGATACGTATAAAGACTGGAATAACATATGAAAGGCTGGAATGGGAGGGGCTCTACGAGTGAGCAACTCCCATTACATATAGTACACATAGAGAGCCACAATCTGGTTTGTGAAGATAATCACCCTTTTGCAACTTTGAGAGTTGGGTACTAATGCCCAATTACAATCCAGAAATTGGACACAGATGCCCCATTATAATCTGAAAATTAGACAGACACCCTATTATAATCTGGATCCTCATTCCATATACCTTAGTGAAACCTGGAAATTGGACTCACACGCCCTATTAGCTTCTCGAAATTGGATGGTAATGTCTCAAATAGGGGTTCCCCCATCGAACGAGATAAGGGAACGATCGACGGCTGTTATCTTTTATCAGATGGGAAATAAAGTGAATGTTATCAGAGTTGGGTCGACAGATGAGGGAGAGACGGGTGTACACTCATAACCAGACATGTTGCAAGACGTCAGTATAGCAGTAAAATTGCCCAGACCTTTGTGGCATCGATGGAACAAAATGAATGTAATTCTCTTTTCTTTCTTTTTTTGTACGCTGTTTCTCCTCCCCTCCCTCTCCTCCTCCTCCTCCTCCTCCTCCTCCTCCTCCCTTTTCCCCCACTTCAGTGATTGATGGAAATTCCATACCCATTTTTGTAGGAGTCTGCATCAGCAGTTCCGTGGAAGCTTAGCTGTCGATAAAGCTTAGCTGTCAATAAGCTTCTAGGAAGAGGACATTGAATGGTCGATCTGATTTTGTATAAGATTTTGTGTGAGAACAATTACCCAGTTTCCAAAATATACGCAAATTTTGTCTATCATTTTCCAAGTGATGGAATATTCCAATTTAGGACACGAGAATATGAGTGGCTGTTGAGAGTTAATGGTAGGATTCTTTTGAAATGTTCTGCTTCAACCCACTGACAGCATGCCACTCCCCCCATATAGCACATCGTTCCAATTTTCTTTTTCCTATGCACGCCTCTCAAACTCCATCCTTCCGTCTTCTTTTTTGGTCCTCCACTCCCTCTTGCCCCATCACTTCCGTCACGTTAAGTCAGTCTATCTTCAGTCATCCTCTCCATAAGTTCATCTCAGAACACCCAAGTCATCTCTCTCTCTCTCTCTCTCTCTCTCTCTCTCTCTCTCTCTCTCTCTCTCTCTCTCTCTCTCTCTTCTCTCGCAAGCGATACCGCTCCCACACACACACTCCCACCACCGCCTCTCATTCTTCCCACAGGCATTACCTACGTGATCAACCCTCATTATCACACAGTCATTACTCAAGCGTCCCCAGACGACACACTGTCCTTGAAGCACTGTATCCCCAGCACGTCCAAACACCGTCCGTTCCTCTCCATTCAGTGACTCAGTTCCACGAAGCAGCCGTCGGGAGTACTATGTCGTCGAACATACCCATCTTGATCCTAATAGACACACTGATCTCTTCCTTCACACACTCCTCAGTGCACACAAGGACCTTTCTCACCCACTCACCCACTCTATTGATGAAATACACACACACACACACACACACACACACACACACACACCAACTCGGGAGAGACTACACTCTTCCATCCTTTACGATTGCATGAAAAACACTCACGTTAGTCTAATGAAATTCTAAGTCATAAAAAACGTAACAAGTAAACAGACAGATTGGCTTATTCCACAGAATGAGAGAAAAGTTGGGAATATTTCCATCTTCTGTCTAAACAAATATCTAAATTCTTCTGTAATGTTTCGTGTTATTGCCATTGATTTTCGTGTTCCACCGGTGATCTCAAAACCAGCCGGCTGTCATCCCACACTATCCAGAAGACACTGGAGGAGGAGAAGGAGCAGAGGCGTCGTGGTGGGACGTACACTGTGTAATGGTGACATTGTGTTGTGGGTTGAGAGTGTCGTCAATGCGGCTGCAAATCAGAACACGTCTTCATGAACAACCAGCCTTTCTATTGGCTGATTCTCTCCTGGATTCCTTCTGGCTGATTCGTTCCTGCATTTCTGTTTCCTGATTCGCTCCTGGACTTCTGTTTGGCTGATTCGCCATTTGGAATTCTCTCTCTCTTTTTTTTCTTAAGTAAACAAAAGTGACCATCTATGGATAGCAAGCAGGCAAGAAAGCAGCCAAGCAGACGGCAGAAGCAGGCATATCTGCCTTGATCCTCATTCCCTCAGAATTCATCGACTCATGAATGAGGCCACTGCCTCGGTTCCCTGCCAGACACTCTAGTTTCTCTTCTTACTATATCAAGCAGGTCCTCCTGCTGCACCACCACTTCTCACGGTGAGCGCCACGTCCCCATCACGTCCGAGGGGGTTACCTCTCTCGCTTCGCCAGAGTGGAAGCCCGTGCGCGCCCTCAGAGAGGAGCTGTGCCACATCTAGAAAGCCTGGGGTTCCTCTCGTCTATAGGATGAACAACACAACATCCACCCATCTTAAGCGTGGGCATCAGAAAGACTGATGACCCGTCTTCATGCCAAGATAAACCAACTATACGGACAGACTTTCATGATAAAAAAGTGTGAATACGAAAGTCAAAAGCGTGAAGAAAATATATATTGAAACGATAACATACGCGAATCAGGGGAGACAAGGTCATGAAGACCATTTCCTGACCTATCTCGACCTCGCATGACCGCTCCTGGACCCCTCCCCTCTCGCCTTGTAATGGTATGGAAGGTGGATCCCATGAATACATTGCTTATGATAAAATACCACATGAGGAGAGCAAGCGAGAGAGAGAGGGTTCGATACCACATGAGAACCGAGGGGGGCTTCGCTCGGGTTTATGACAGTGGAAACAAAAGAAATATTTCTCTAACTTTTACAATAAATGTTAGAAGAGGAAAATATATGGGATAGTGAGGTTCAGAAAGAGGGAAAAAGAGATAAAGATGTTGTAAACATATACATGGAAAGATGTTAAGATTACATTTATATCTTCGTGACATCTCAGGTTATTCCCTTCTGCAGTAGAACTGTACATGGATTACATAGTCTTGTTAGGTTCGAACTGATTCATATGACAAGGGTTTGCATCCACAGTGGATCTTGGTCGAGTTGGATACTGTTCACTTAATCCTGTACGTACACATTGCCCTTCTCGTGGACAGTAGATTAGATAGCTGAGGAGTGCATTTGATTATCTTCTTTCACCCTTGTGCATTGTATGACTAATCTCCATTAAAAGGATTGCAAATGAGTCCCAAACTTTTATTAGAAGTTCATTACCATACGAGCTTTGAGGTGTTGAAGCTTCATTTACATAGGGCTTCATTGGGGATTTCTGAGTGTGAATGAAACTGCTTCACTCATTGTCTCATCACTGAGAGTGTACCATTCGTCCACTACCTCGATCTCTTCACTGAATTTCAAACCTTCCTCCCGTCCAGTGTCCTCACTGATCACCTCTCCCAGGAAATGATATCAAATCTCCCCTTCTCTTTCTCTCTTCCATCGTGGACTAGTCTATGATCACTGTCCTCTTCCTGTGGTTCACTTCCCTTGCTTCAGGTGCTACAAAGCCTATTCCAACTTTTCAAGTCAATAAATGTATAAGGCTCATGAACTCAGGTTACCAAACTGGTGACGTATACTCGAATTAGGAGGGTTTGAGCTAGGGGTATATTCATGAACACGTCCGTGTCATTAGAAGTATATGTAACACGAATAAACCCACGTATTTGACATCCAAATTAAATACGTGTGTAACCCGTTCTGTACCAGGTGGTTGACGCCCCTTTACAACTTGGCCCCGATGTCACTGTGAGCCATCTTCGCTACTCGACCATCTGGCTGGGTCGGGATTTATCGAGCTCGTCCCCAATTACAGCTGGGGGCTGGGGCCTGTTGAACAGATAGATGTCTCTACACGGTGACACAATTACGATCACGCCTCATTTTCAGGTTGAACTTCGGTATGACGGCCGGATAACACACCCCCAATTTGCATCCGTTGTCCAGCCACTGACACAAACTAACACTGGGCCACACCAGCACCTACCAGAAGCCATTTAACAACTACCAAAACACCATTTCATTTTCAACCCAAACCAGCCAGTACCCAACCAGACCCTAACATCTCCACTGCCAACATTACCAACACTCCGTAGCGTCAGCCAACCTCCGTCAATGCCTTCTTCCACCCACCGCAAACCCCCACCGTCTGCCACCAACCCCCCCACGTCAACTTGCCATCGCCCCGGCAAGGTGCAGGACAGAAGATTGAGCTGTGCAATGCCATTATGTATATCCTCGCTCGAACACACTCGGGTTGCAAATATCGATATGAATTCTGGGAACAAAGAAAAAAAAGTGTGTGTGTGTGGGAGGGGGGGGGGAAATGTGATGTTGTAACGGCATGAGAAAAGAGAGAGAGAGAGAGAGAGAGAGAGAGAGAGAGAGAGAGAGAGAGAGAGAGAGAGAGAGAGAGAGAGAGTTTCCTCAACGCCTTAAGGAAAAAGAGAAGTCGCAAGTCGACCTGCAGTGAGGACAGAGTCAGGAGAGGGTGGAAGCCAACATAACCCTAAGATAAGTTCATTTGTTTCCTTTCAAGTTCCCATCTGCAATCGTACAGCATAGCCCGCCGCTTGACACACACACACACACACACACACACACACACACACACACACACGCGGGCGCGCACTCTAAGTCTGTCAGGTTGTCGTCACACTCAGCTTTGTGAGTGCGAAAGACTATTGAGAACGACTTGTACAAACGACCCTTGGGCATCATCGAACGACGCTTGAGCATGAAGGGTATGCGACGTTTGAGCACGTCGGTGCGACCCTGGGATATGACAGTTACGCACGCCCTTTGACCTGACTATCATGGGTTAGGTCAAGGGCCAGGCCAGAATATTCAGAGGTTGTGCCGTCGTGCTCAAGGGTCGTACCGTCGTATTAATGAGATTCAGTAAGACGACATCCACAGCCTAAGAAAACAGATAAACAAACTAAATTCCTAACGACTGAAAACAAATGAAAAAGCGACAAAAAAAAGAAATAAAAGAATAGAAGATAGATGAAAAATATGAGAGAAATATTTGGATAAATGAAGATGGATGAAGAACAGATGTCATATTTCGCATGAGGGAATATTCAGGGATGAAACAGAAGATCTAGACCTTAAATATATGATAATGAAATGACGCCATGACGTCCAGTGAGTGAAGGGAATGTAATGATGAAAATGAAGGAGGGGAGAAGCAGGGGAAGGAAGGAGGAGGGGGGGACGAAGGAGGAGAGGGTGTAGTAAAAAGAGAGTTGATGATGAGGGGAACTGGCGGAAGAGGGAAGAAGGATGGGCAACGGGGATGAAGTGATAAGGAATGAAGGTAGGATGGAAAGATGTATGAGATAAGACGATAATGGTGATTAGGGAAGACCCAAGGATCAGAGGAGACAGAAGAAGGAGTACTGTGGTACAACGTGGATGGAAAATGATGGACGAAAATGGGAAGAAGAAGAAGAAGAAGAAGAAGAAGAAGAAGAAGAAGGAGAAGAAGAAGAAGAAGAAGAAGAAGAAGAAGAAGATGAAGAAGAAGAAGAAGAAGAAAAAGAAAAAGAAAAAGAAGAAGATGAAGAAGAAGAAGAAGAAGAAGAAGAAGAAGAAGAAGAAGAAGAAGAAAAAAAAAAGAAGAAGGAAAAAAAGAAGAAGAAGAGGAGGAGGAGGAGGAGGAGGAGCAGGAGGAGGAGCAGGAGGAGGAGGAGCAGGAGGAGGAGGACCTAGGAATCTAGTGAGAAGGTGAGGGAGGAGGGCTTCCTCTCCTCCTAACACAGTTTACTACGAGGCACATCATCCACTTTAATATCAGTACAATCCTTTATCAAATGTCAGGGAGCACTTACGGATCCAGGAAGACCCCTCAGTGTCGTGGGCGCAGACACACACACACACACATTCTCTCTACAAGCATTCGAGAGTCACGCTTCGGCGCTGGAGGTTTCGAACCCGGGTTGTCGACGTAAGACCAACCAAGTGCCTTAAAAAAAAGAAAAATGAAACTGATAGAGTTAATCTGTGGTATCTTAGTGGATGTGTAGCTATCATGGAGTCTAATTTCTCTCGTCGTGGTGAGGGATGGGAGATATGTAGGGAGACCTGGGGGAAGGAAGACAGTGCTGTATTTTGAGTGAGTATCCCCCAGCAGATGACCTCGTCATAAACCATCATCAGGTCTTCTCTTACCTGACACCTTCCCCACGTACCACGTCATAGACCATCATCAAGTCATCTCTTAACTGACACTATTTTCCCACGTACCACGTCATAGACCATCAGGTCTTCTATAATTACAAGGAAGAAACAGATACGGGGTTTCCATAGTCATCTGTAGTCTTCTGTGAATGGCACAGTCGTAGACCACGTCCGCTGGGCACCGGATCGTCCAAAGCCCATTGGTTCATACTTGGAGTAGTACAAAAAGAACATGGGTTGGGGCACAGAATGGAAGTCTCAGAACAACACAACTCACAATGATCGTGAAGATCATTTAACCAAACACTTCCACGAGAAGACCAGGCAAGCTGTGTTTAATTAGTGTGTGTGTGTGTGTGTGTGTGTGTGTGTGTGTGTGTGTGTGTGTGTGTGTGTGTGTGTGTGTGTGTTTACAACCGCTATTCATGGGATCTACTGGTATTTTCAAACCTCATAACCCTGTTGTCCACACCTGTGAACGTAAGTACGAGACAATATGGGAAAGAACTCTCTCTCTCTCTCTCTCTCTCTCTCTCTCTCTCTCTCTCTCTCTCTCTCTCTCTCTCTCTCTCTCTCTCTCTCTCTCTCTCTCCAATTTAATAAAAACTTTAATCTAATGGCTTCTCACGTAACCTACCTCACGTTTTTCAGGATATATATCATCATCTTTTTCCCTCGCACACCACACACGCACCAGAACACAGCCATGTGAGAGAGAGAGAGAGAGAGAGAGAGAGAGAGAGAGAGAGAGAGAGAGAGAGAGAGAGAGAGGGGAAGGGAGAGAGAGAGGGGGGTGTCGTTAGGTCGGAAGTCCGTCACTACTGCTTGGCGCAATCACCCTTGTGGAGTCGTACCTTCCCTGATGAAACTTATGTCCCCTTTTTGGAAATCTCTCGTCGCTTGAATTTTAAGCCACAACTTTAGTAATATAAACGATAATTCTCAAAAGATATGATAATGGAAGGCAGACAGGAGGCCTTCCACCCCCACACTCCCTTCTTTATATCTTCTTATATTCTCACTTTCTTAAATTCTTTCTTTCTCTTCTTGAGGGACAATCATTAAGGGATATCCTCTTAACAAATGAGGGAGATTCTCGACCAGAGCGCCAGCTGGGGAGAAGATGAAGGGAATAAGGTGTGAGTCGACAGAGGAGGAGGATGGATTATATAACGCTTTCCAGCGCCTCATTATCTTGGCGAATGACCTTTGGTGGAACACGGTGTCCACACATAGTCCCCCTCCGCAACACACAACTCTGGCGCTAGCGACCACAGCATAATATGGATCTTTGGTGCATTTGTAATTTTATTTTTTCATTTTTTTTCTATAATTTCATTCATTCACGAAGGCCTAGGATGTTGTTGTTGTTGCTAGCTAGAAACTGCTCTCTGTAGATGGGTGTGGGAGGGAGGGGTTGGTTGGTTGCAGGCACCCTTTGGGAGAGAGAGAGAGAGAGAGAGAGGGGGAGAGGGTGGAGGTCAAAGACCACCGTAATGCTCGTGTCATCATACCCAAGGGTCGTACCGTCTTCCTTAAGAGTCGTACCGTCATGATCAAGGATCGTACCGTCATGATCAAGGATCGTACCGTCGTGATCAAGGATCGTACCGTCGTGATCAAAGACTGTACCGTCGCGTTTTCAAAGATACGTCAAAACCCGAATCTGTCTCACCTCCCTGAAGAGTTGGCCTACCATCCCTGTGGCCCAGTAGAGGGAGGGAGGGAGGGAGGGAGTCTCTCGTCCCATCATGACGCCTTTAACATAAGCAGGTGTTCTTCAGCGCCTCCTACGTGGGCTTCCTCCCTCGTACAACACGCAGGAATAACTCTCTACCACTTCCTCCAACGTCCTTTTCTAAAGTCGATCGGGTTACTTCAGGCACGCAAAGCCTCAGGAGACACAGACAGAATGGGTGATACAGACGGAAGTGGTGACACAGACGGAATGGGTGACACAGACGGAATGGGTGACACAGACGGAATGGGTGACACAGACGGAATGGGTGACACAGACGGAATGGGTGACACAGACGGAAAGGGTGACACAGACGGAATGGGTGACACAGACGGAATGGGTAACACAGACGGAAGTGGTGACACAGACGGAAGTGGTGACACAGACGGAAAGGGTGACACAGACGGAATGGGTGACACAGACGGAATGGGTGACACAGACGGAATGGGTGACACAGACGGAAAGGGTGACACAGACGGAATGGGTGACACAGACGGAATGGGTGACACAGACGGAAAGGGTGACACAGACGGAATGGGTGACACAGACGGAATGGGTGACACAGACGGAATGGGTGACACAGACGGAAAGGGTGACACAGACGGAATGGGTGACACAGACGGAATGGGTGACACAGACGGAATGGGTGACACAGTAGGATTGGCTGCTGACACAGAACCTTCAGGTAATGTCTCTCATGACGCAGGAACATTCCTCATGAGCCTGTGCCATGAGGAATGTGGATTTCCTTGACTGATGCTCAGGGGCGTGAGGGATGCCAGGACTGGGGATGGTGGGGCACAGGAGAGGGAAGTGAAATATGCCAGTGTGTGTGTGTGTGTGTGTGTGTGTGTGTGTGTGTGTGTGTGTGTTGGAGAAGCAGATGATGGGATATAGAAGTTCCCACGACACAGCTCTTTGGACCAGACTTCCCTGCAGACACAGTACTTAACTGTTCTACTCTCACACCCTCACACCATCGAGTGTTACCATCCCCTCACACCATCGAGTGTTACCATCCCCTCACACCATCGAGTGTTACCATCCCCTCACACTACCCACTCTCACTCGACACTCTCAAACCTTTAAACTTATAAAATGTATTCAGTTACCAGCAAGAAATACCCAGTTCTACACTCCTGAGAAACACCTAACCTCGAGATATGGCTGGAAATTTTGCTTTTTACACTTGTAGAAAACACTGAAAGACTCCCAGACGCGAATCAATGAGAAAAAAATGATTTTTCTTCGCCATCACCTGTGATACCCAGTGGTCGACGCTTGGTTCCCCGGCTGTTTGGGAAGTGGTCGTTGGGTAGTCGTCCTTGAAGCGTATGACCGTCCCACCACGGCCACAGTAGTGCGCGAGATCCAGTATGTGCATAAAACCATACGAAAATGAAACACGATAAGTTCCTAAGTGCACTTTCGTGTAATAATCACATCGTCAGGGGAGACACAAGAATGAGATAGAAGACGTAGAAGAGTCAACTGTTATACAAGCAAGAGACGCCATTGTCTGTGTCTGTGTGTGTCTGTGTGTATGTGTGTCTGTGTATGTGTCTGTGTGTGTGTGTCTGTGTGTCTGTGTGTGTGTAATACAACATGTACACTGAACTGCTTGTTCACATATAGTGAATACAGTATTCAACAGTGAAGCAGAGTAAAGTTCCCCTACTCGATCAGATGTCACCGTTATTACAATGACATCAGAAACCAATAAATTCCTCCACCTCTCCTTTGATGGCAAAAATATAGATATAAAATGAAATGAGAAAAAAAGTCAAAGAAAAGTTTTTGAAGTCGGGAAAGTTATTAGCTGGCAGGAGTGTCATCGTCCAGGTCGGAGTGACGTGAGCAATAAAATGTTTCATTGGCATAGTTTGTCTCCGCTGTGTCATATGACAGCACCAGTCTCACCTCTCATACCTACATTGAAAAAGCATTCCTTTTTTTCCAGCATTTTCAACAACGTTTATATATATATATATATATATATATATATATATATATATATATATATATATATATATATATATATGTGTGTGTGTGTGTGTGTGTGTGTGTGTGTGTGTGTGAAGGTTTTCGAGGATATTCAACACTGTACATACGGGGCTAAAAACGACCTAGATATATATTCATGTAGGTGATACATGTAAATCTGAGAGCTCCTGGGTATAGCATGTATATGTATATATGTATCGAATTGTATAGCCTTTCTAGTTTCACCTAAAAGGTGGCTCGAGGGGTAGGTTTTTGGTAGACTGGGACCGGAGATGTGGAACACCGCTGTGGGAGAGGGGTGATGGGCAGTGACGGAGGGAAGAGAGAGCCAGCTGTCTCGTGGGAAGAGGAGAGTAGAAGGGGGGGCTGATCACATCACCATCTGGATATGAGGACCTGGGAAGACAGTAGGGCACCAGCTGTGTATAGAAATAAGGGGTGAGTGATGGAAGTGGAGCACCAGCTGAGAGGGAACAGATGGAGATGGTACGCCAGCTGGTGAGGCACTATCTGGGAAGACCCTCTGGGAGGCACCACCTGAGCAAGCCGTCTGGAGAGGCACCATCTGAGAAGACCCACAGGGGAAGTACCACCTGGGAAGACCCTCTGGCGTGGCACCAGCTGTGAACACCCTCTGGTGAAGGCACCACCTGTGAAGACCTCTGGAGAGAGGCTGACGCCACCAGCTGTGTGATGGGGAAGAATTAGGTGGTAAGGAAAAAAAACATATCAGGTGAAAACAAAGCACCATCTGGAGATGGCTCGGTTTAATAAACGGCCACCAGCTGCCGAGGCAAGAGATGGTGCCCCTTGAAAAAAAGAACAACCACCTCCTCAATCTTTCCCTCCATTACCATCTGTCGTAATAAACTCATATCACACACAAAATAAATACAAATTTCCCCTCCCTCCCTACCCCCCAAAATATACAAATTTCCCCTCCCCCATTACTAATCACCTCCCCCGCCCCCCCATTTCCCCATTATTAATCACCCTAGTCATCACCAAGGTTCACACATGCATGGTTGACCGGCCACAACCAACCACCTGTTTTCTACACTTATACTCTAAGTGGGGAAGACGATCTATTTCACACGCATCCCCGAAATAGATTCTGTGTGCTCTTTAATCGCCCCTCCCTCCCCCCAGCCCCCCCTGAGGCGCCCCCGGAGCTCAGTGCTGACGTCTGATTAATCCTCTCCTGGAGGAGGAGAGGTGATGTGACCAACCTCCTCCCCCCCCCGACCCCCGTTCCCCCTCGAGTGATCATCGCACCTTTGAGGATTACTCACGCACCCAGAGATTAATCAGTCCTCTTGCAGGATTTTTATGACAAGTTGTGTGCCTAGATCTCGCTGTGATCAATCTCCCACGGGATTTTGCTCTACATCCTTGGATTAATAGGAGGATTAATGGAGGTTATCTTATTACTCTGTGGCTCAGTTATGATGTGTGTTATTTCCTATGTGTAGCTCAGCGACGCCATGTGTCCCCCACACTGTGAGGGTCTAGTTTACCTTTGTGTCACGTTGTAAGTGTCATGTGTCATGCAATTTCTTGTCAAGAGATGTCATGTCATATATGTATATATATATATATATATATATATATATATATATATATATATATATATATATATACATCCAGACATGTGTAAGTAATGATTGCCTGAAGATAATAGCTTAATGACAGTGTGGAACACGTACAGAGCGAGAGTATGATAATATGACCACGCGTAATACATGGAAATACCACACAACTCCAGTTTAATTAAAGACAAGACTAATTAGCGACACGGGTATTATGCATCACCCCTCCCCCCCCTCCCCTCCTCACCCATCACCAACACAGAAATGGGGGAGGAGGGAGGGAGAAGCCCTCTATAAAGGTTATACGTAAAATAAACGACGTCGTCTTAGTTCAAGCTGTATCGAAGCTGGGGTTCGATCCAGATTCGAAACGAAATGTTGGGGGAGGAGGGGATGTGGGTGAAGTATCCGACCCAGTTTCCCTGGGGTGGGGGGATAAGGGAGTGAGGAGGGGGGAGGGTAGGGGGGGAAATTCACACCCACCCTCCCCCCTCTGAGGCCTGGGTAACTTTCTGACGAAGTTTTCCTCAAGTGGACCTCAATCGCTCTAGCCATTTTGGACGCTTATCAGCCGACACGTTTTTCCATTAGCGGGCGTCCTCAACTTGCCTCTTACTGCCCTGAATACATTAGCTCTTATATTGGCTTCCTCTCTCTCTCTCTCTCTCTCTCTCTCTCTCTCTCTCTCTCTCTCTCTCTCTCTCTCTCTCTCTTTCTCTCTCTCTCTCTCTCGGTAGTAAGGGCCAGTCCAGGCCAAGCCAGGCAGTCACCACCCAGAGGCTCTACGTATATTACCGGCGCTACCCCACCTGGCCTCGGCAATGGAGAGGCTTGTAGTGACGGCTGCGAGGCGAGGTAGCACTTCAGTGGCTGTCATGTGTCATTCCTTTGACTCATGTAGCTGTCTGGTGTATTTACCCCAACCCACATGCGGATCAACCAGTCCACAAACGTACAATCTGTCCATTACACGTACATAACACATGGCAACACGAAATTAACACGACTCGTTCTTCGTACCTCTGGATTTGTTTTCTTGTGGTGAACGCTACGCGCTAGCCTTGCCTTTTTGGTAACATCTCGTCGTAATTATTCGTAAGTAAATAAGTATTCTTCTCTCTATGTATATATGTATACATACTCACACACACACACACACACACACACACACACACTCTCTCTCTCACGTACACTTAATCCCAATTATACTGACCCATTTACTCCCCATTTACAAATTGGTTTCTGAAAGGAAATGAATACATCCGACAAATAGGTGTGTGTTGTGGTACAAGCTTATACCAGGCGCCTGTCATCCCCCAAGCTTAGCTTGACATCACACTCTCAAGCTTAGCTTGCCTTCATCCCCTCGCTTAGTCTGTCAGCCACCGTCTTCTTCAAGCTTTCCTCGTAGTACGTGTGTTATTGACAGATTCTCACAGAAAACGTGGCTTCATCCCCCTCTCCCTTATAGGGAGGCGTTACCTCAAACCCTCCCTCCCTTACCTCCCTTATAGGGAGGCCTCAGCTCTCACTCCCTCCATCATAACGAGGCCTCAACCCACCCTCCTTCTTGTATTATTACATTTCTTGTCTATTCATGACATTATTCAGTGTGAGTGGAGGAGTTAAGATATCGTCTTATCCATAGTGCAATGGCTAAAAAGAAAAGATGTTGCTCGATGAAATGAAATCTTAGTTTAATGTTGTAAATTCAACATACATGACCAGAACAACTTTAGAACAAGGAACACTTTGGAGGCCATAGACCTGGAGTTTATACAGCTATTATCCTCCAAGGTCTTACGACGCACTTAAGCCAAATGATCGAAATTTCTTTTCCCGGTGAGACGTAGTTCAGTTGAGGATGTATCGCGACGACTTGCCTACACGACAAAGCATATACTCAGGTCTTGTCGTTGCGAAGGCTGAGGAAACGACGACAGAAACACACTTAAGATTATGATCGCACGTTCAGGAGAGAGAGAGAGAGAGAGAGAGAGAGAGAGAGAGGTCCATAGTCAACTTACGAGACGTAGTTGGTCTTAATCCATTCTCTCCATCTGACGCAGAAGAAGCAATTATAGACGTATGGATTTAAGGTCACACTTGTACCGTTACTAGAGTTACTTACTAGAATCACAGTCACGTCACTAGCCATGGCATCTGTGGACGCCATGTGTTGACGCCAGACGCGTTAGTGGTTTGTGATTTACACACGATCGTCGAAATGGAGAAGGCAATAAGATGATGGCCTGCGCGAGGGAGGGTCAGTGAGGGGGTTCTTCCTCGAGTGTGTCAGGGAGGGAGGGCTTCTCCTCCACTGTACCAGTGAGTGAGGGAGGGAGGGAGGAAGGGGCCCCTTCTCCAAGTGTGTCAGGGAGGACTTAGCCAACCTCTTTCCAGGGTTGTCAAGAGGTATTTTACATCTCTTGTCCCTCGGGCGCTGAGAACACTTACCTCCAGCGACGGGAAAGACTGCATTCGAGGTGGAGGAGGAGGAAGTGGAGGAGGAGGGTGCTACCCCCTCCCCTCTCTTTCTTCCTCCCTCCCTGCCCGTGCCACGCTAGACAACACCCTCTGCTTAACAAAGTAAGATTTTCCCCGAGTGAAGGAGTGTTAAAGTTCCGCGAATGCAAAGAAAATCATTTTCAGAACTTGGCCGCAGCGTCGTGCCTGTGGGAGGGGGGAAGGGAGGACAGGACTGTCTTATCCCGTTCCACCGAGGGTCATTAGCTGGTAAAATGAGGCGCTGGGAAGCGTTTAATCCATCCTCTTCCTTTGTTGACGTTCGCTGGACGACTTCACTCTCTCACCTCCCTCGCGGTCTGGTCGAAAATCTCGCCTCATTAACATGATAATATATCTTAATAAGCCGTCCACGTTAATGATGCGCCTCATTATCACCCCCCTCCCCTTCCCCCACACCACCAACCACGCGTAAACCACCCCCCCTCTCCCCCCCCCCTCCCCCCACCAAAGATTTTCTTGTATATTACCGCAATCGTCGTGGCTTGAACTCAAATGGCCGTGGCAGTGGTGGCCGTGGTGGTGGTGGAAAGAGAAGGAGGATTAGCGAATAATTTATATTTCATTACGCTCGAGATGACTCAGGGGCGACAGTGCGCCGCGCCACCCCACGGAATTTCGACCTAATGACCTCAGGCTTGGTGAATTCTAGTGGGTGGGGAGGGTGGAGAATATAATGACTATTTAAATTCTCAGAGGCTGGGCTGTCTGAGGAGGGGGTCGCTAAGCGGAGGACCTCTAGTGGCAGGGCATAAAAGCTCCAGTCCTCTTCTCCCCCCCACCCACCACCCTCCTCCAAGCCCCCCTCTATCCCCCCCTCTACCCCCTCTACCCCCCCCCCCTCTTTTTCTTTTATTTCCACGGGAATTGTTGTGGGTGAACGCCATTCTGCCCTGGTGCTTTACATGGAAACGTTCTTAGGATGGGAATGAACGTGAGGCTCTGACGTGTCTTTGTTTTGATATAAAATTGTGTGGCTTGTGTAATTACGAGTCAGGTATCGTAACCATATATATATATATATATATATATATATATATATATATATATATATGCCTTGTCCTCTCTATTATTGCCATGCTGCTCCACAATTTTCTCCTTTGGGGGATCTCGAAGCGCTCAGGAAGCTAGCCACGTCCACCGAGTGAAAGCACAGGCCAAGAAGCGTCGTGATGTTCAACGTTTGTCGGGTGAGTTCTGGTTAACGAAGATGAAAATGATCCTTGTCTTCAATATACATGTTGCATGTTCTACAAGAGCGGTCTTGTGATATTCTGAACTGATATTTGTGATGTTGGAAAGGTAAGATGGTGTTCAGAACGCAAAAAAGAAAAAGGAAAGTGTAACCCGTACATGCCTGGGGAATGTTGTTTCAGACGGGTGTGATGTCTGGAGTGAAGTGAGGGTTGAAGGATGGGCTTGGGAGGGCTCTTGTATAGTGCTTCTTGAGGCACTACAATGTTGTAGAGATTCTGTCAATGTTCAGTTGCTTCGGGGTGTTGTTGCCACTCGCTTCCTCCCTGTTGGCTACACCGTGAGGGAAAAATCACCATCGTGGATGAACATGAGGGAGACGTAAAGACGTCGAGGCACTACTCCTCCTCGCCCTCCAAAGGAGCCCATCATTTCCCTCCTCCTGATTGTAGTGCAGCCCTGAAGCTCCGTAAATCCCATAAAAGGAGCCCAAGAGGTGTATAATGATAATAATAATGACGATAATATCATACACCAATGCACACGTACCACCTCTCCTCATTGCGCTCAGAGAACAATACCTTCACTGTGGGGTCTCCACCTGTCGCTCGTACCAGGCACGTCGTCATTCCCAGAACGCACCATCCCAGGCAACAAACGTACCCATCTGATATTTTCATCCCTTTAGCCTTTCCTCTCCCTACTCTTCTGCCCCTTTACCACCGTGCTTTTCCTCCCCATTTCTTCCCAATGTCTCTCTCCCCAGCCCATTCCTCCAAGACCCAGGAACCATTAGCCTCCCAGGTTGGTCATTAGCGATTGTATGGCGCGGTGGAGAGGGTGGGTGGCCGCAGTGGGCCCCTTCCGTTGTCAACGGCGCCACAACAGAACCAAAAGTTCTGTTGTTATCTGAGGCTAATTGTCAGGAGAAAGGCGCTGTATCTGTTTCTCTTTATTTTCTTTACTTTACATCTGTTCATCTATCTCTATACATCTACCACTATGGTCTTCTCTCTCTCTCTCTCTCTCTCTCTCTCTCTCTCTCTCTCTCTCTCTCTCTCTCTTCGTGATCAAACCCCGAGCAACACGTAGCACAGGCCACCAGGAGCCGCGTCAGCATGGTGACGACACAAGATAAGGACGACACAGTCATCCCTCACGATGTGCAGAAATTGCTAAAGTCTCAGTCTGGCTACAGATGTCGAGCCTGCTTCAGCCGTGGTGCCTCGTGAGTGACGTGATAACTGGATCTGCACTACCAAAAACGCAACCAAAGAATCGACCAGGCAGGCACCAGAGCCCCTAGTCATGCTTGCACCAGAGCCCCTGGTCATGCCTGCATCAGAGCCCCTGGTCATGCTTGCACCAGAGCCCCTAGTCATGCTTGCACCAGACCAACAAGCCCCTTGACCCCTGGCACCAGTGGCTTCAGCTTTACTTCGAACCAAATATCTTTTCCAATAATTGGTTGAGATTTGGTTTACAGGGAGTTTGCCTTAGTTTCCATCGCCGTTCATGGCTCGCGTGCCGCTAGCTAGATCATGGCTGATGGCAATCCCGGTGTGTCCCGCGCCACAACAGGCTTTTGCTAGGCTTATGATAAAGCTTTCTAAGCCTCCGAGGTTAGGCTGAGTTTACACCAGAGGGAGTTCAAACACTGGAGACCTTCCCCCTCCCACCTCACTTACCACCTCCGCACACACACACTTACCGACGCTAATTAGAAGCAGCCCTTCGGAATACCCGGAGACTCGTGTTATCCTGCAACACTTGAGGGCCCCTCCTCGTCACATCCACGACCCACAACTTCTTCAGGATACGAACGTCCTACGTCCTCAGGACTCGTACCATCTTCTCGAGACCTCAGGTGCGTGAAGTGGGTACACACAGCCTCCTCCAGGTGAACCATGGGCCACACAGACATGTAACCAGTGTCTTGAGGAAGCTTCATCTCTCCACCCACACTACTAACTCAGTCCCTGATGTTTCTGGATTTCCTGTTGCTGACTGAAGGATAATCCAACCTTTCTCGTACGAAGAACAAAATTAAATCTTGTCATCCTACGATGGTGGACTCACGTGGGTGGGGATAACACGTCCCTCACACCAGAACCTCACTCCTAGGGGTGAGAGGAGCCCCGTCTTGCCTTCCTCAACATCAGTCCAACATAGTCACCCGGTCCTAAGACTCGATCTTAGATCTCATGCACTCCTCTCCAGCTCACATCCCTTGTCTAGCCTGTCTGCTCCTCTCTTTTCCAAGTTTTTTTTATTAAATCATCTGTATGTTGATGGGTAGAAGATATCACACAATCACATCATTGCTGGTATGCCCTCAGGGCTCTGGTCCTGATCTTTCACACACACACACACACACACACACACACACACATCCTCACTGTCTCATCCTATCTTGCCCCCTCGTGGAGCCATTGTGTAACCCTGCACATTACCTCACTTCCACCCTCACCTCTGATCTCCAAGCCACAGCGGAATACGAAATTACCAACATTATGGCTTAATCACTGATATTGATGACCATCAGCCACTTGCCATAAGGAAATTATAGATAACCCGAGTGATATCCTCATTACTCTTTTTTTTTCCTTTACTCGATTCACTTTTATAAAGCATCGCTTATTTAGTCCCAACCCCACTCCCGCCCACCCCTATTCGCCCCCCTTCCATACAATGTCATTTGCTTCTTCATCTGATCTTCCTTCAGGCTCCAAAGATAATTTATTTTCCTTACTTAACCCCACCACACCCTCTTCACCCCCTTCACATCCCAACCAGCATTAGCATCCCCTTCATTCATACCCCTTCATACCCCATCCATGATAGAGCCCCACCCCTCCATCATTCAGACACCCCTCCCCCCTTTTCTTATCCTATCCATCAATTCGTATATTTCCTTCTTCGACCACTGCTGTCGATGGAGGATTTTCCATCACCTAACATCCTTCAGTTCCCAGACTCCCTCCATATCATCTGCTCCATCACTTTCCATCCCTCCTCCCTCCTTCCCAGACTCCCTCCCTGTCATCTGTTCCATCACCCTCCATCCTTCCTCCCTCCTTCTCAGACTCCCTCCAATCATCTGCTCCATCATCCTCCTTCCTTCCTCCCTTCATTCATCCTACAAATATCGCACTCTTGTGTTCATAAAACTCATCCTCTCTCTGTCAATTTGCATAACATAAAACTTTACAAATGTTTCGTTCAACAAGACTCTATTTCTTTTAGACCTGGTTATTGTGTCTTATTAAATACAAATGATAATTCTAATTCTATAATAGGTCAGGGTCACCTGGGTGTTCCTGTAATAATTGCAGTTATTTGCAATAGATTCGCGTGGATGTGATAAATGATAATTTATAAGTCTGGTACGATTTACTACACGAATCTGCTAGAATTATTTGAATTACTGGAACTGATTTGATCAAATCTTTATATTCGTGTTAGTCGTGAGGTCGTCTACGAATTGATATGATTCGTTATATGTAATTAAACATTTTTTTTTTTTTCTCTTTCTTCTTTCGTATCTGTGTTGCTGTTTCCCGCGTTAGCGAGGTAGCGCCAGGAACAGGCGAAGCAACGGCCCTACATCCGTTCTCCAGCTGTCATACATAACAATGTTACATCTTGTTAGAAGTAGTTAGAAGTAGTTAACTAGATCAAAGCTATGACACCTAATTCAGCTATCCAGCGCAAGCTCAGATAGGCAGATGGTCCAAGTTGTGTTAAGTAGGATAAGAACCATTTATGTTCTAGTAATCTTCTTATAATACTTATAAAAGTAGACAAGATGAGCAAGGGTCAGACAACACAGAGGATTCGATCACGCCAGCCCAAGACAGCTAAAAAAAACGAATCGACATAAAGGCTAGAATTCTTCAGTTGTGAAGTAACCTTTCGCATCTATATATAAATAGATAGATAGATAGATAGATAGATAGATAGATAGATAGATTTGAAATATCAGACATGTTGGTGGCAAAAGAATAACCCAAATGAAGCCATGTCTGTTGAGGTGGTAAAATGATAAATATATAAAAAAAAAAAAAACATCGACCAATCCTCGTGAGGTCATTCGCCACACAGAAGCTACGGGAAGCAGCGGGTGGGAGCCACATGCTGCCGATCTAGGTCCTGGAACACTAATAGAATGTAGAGGAATGGTCTAGCCGCATAGGACCATGTCATTCGGACCCCGACACACACACACACACACACACACACACACACCTCATGTTCCACACAATGAACCTGATGTACACTTTTTCCTCCCCCTGTTGTAGTTTCCCCTCTCATCCGGAAGCGCCGACTTACCGAACGGAAATGGGGAAATGTTGACACTGTGGTTGGTACCTTCAACTTAAAGTTTCAATGGCCTCAGAGTCCAGTGAACTTTTTTTTATGCCTGAACACACACACACACACACACACACACGAAGCAGAAAAAAAGATTCTCTTTCCTCAAATGAGCTAATAATCATATTGTTTCTCTTAACATCGTAAAATTCTAAATTCATCTGACCCTTTTTTAAAATGGTGTAATTGATTTCCAGTTAAAATCTATTAGATTCAATGTCCATAGGGTATTTACAAATGCCTTAACTCTATTACGTAAACCCTGAATAGCTTACATTTCATTAAGTAATCCGAAACAAGTCATTCATTCATTACTTGCCGAACTGACGCTTCAGGAAGTTGTATTATCCGAAGCGTTCCGAAGCCGTCGTCTCGAGAGCTCAGATGTAAACAGTCTGACTACACGGACGCGCAAGAGGCGGAAATTAACTGAAGACGAGTGAGTAGTGTTGTCATTAACCCATAGATGGCGTTGAGTACACGGTCCCAATCGTCTGTTTGTTTCACTACGACCGGGCGTTTCTTGATTCAAAGGCAAAAATGAACTGGAATCTTATTTCAAAAGAGATTACGAGATTGAATCACAAAGACATATCACTGAAAAAGAAGATATTCCATTTTGATTTGACTTTTATTACTTAACATACGTATCATAATACGAATTACATACATGACAAGTGAGAGTGGCATCTTCGCCGGGCTTAAGCAACAAGACTGGACGTTAAGCCAGAAGGGAAAGTCAGTATTATAGAGAAGTGATGCAGAGTTCTGACTCGCTCACCATGACTTCGGGAGTGAAGTGCCTCATCATCTTTAACTTTCTCATTTCATATTATCTCTCACAATGCTTGTGCCAACCACCAATTCACAGACACCCTAAACTCCATGTAAGAATGAGACATTCATGTAATTTCTCGTGTGTGTGTGTGTGAGAGAGAGAGAGAGAGAGAGAGAGAGAGAGAGAGAGAGAGAGAGAGAGAGAGAGAGAGAGAGAGAGAAGAGAAATTCATATTAAGGAAGATAATCAAACGGGTCCTTACAATTTTTTTTCCTGCGCTTCTCTGCAATTTCGTGATGCATTAAACTCTTTCCTCGTTACCTCTCTCTCTCTCTCTCTCTCTCTCTCTCTCTCTCTCTCTCTCTCTCTCTCTCTCTCTCAATCCATGACACTATCTATCACTGCCTCCTTTGGCTTCCGATAAATGGACGGACGGGGAAATCTTTCAGTTATCATTCGTCAAGACAGGAGCAGTTCTGCCAATCAAAACTTGACGTGTTTCTTGCTTCCCTGTGAGTGGTCCGGCCCAATCAGGCCAACCAATCACATCTCACTAACTGAGCAATCGGTGGCCACGCTGTGGGCGCTTCGGCCAATCAGCCCCCGGATAATAGACCAATCAGTGGCCACATTCTAGCGTGTCAGCAGCCAATCAGGGTTGGGTAATGGACCAATCTGAGGCACGGTCCGCTGTGTCAGATTGCCACAGACGAGACTGGATTGGATTTGGCTCTGTTGTCCACGCGGACGAAGGAAGTCATTATAGTTCTGATTGGCCACAACTCGTTTTCTGTATACTATTTTTCGTATACGTCCCTCGACAGTATACCTCCAGGCTGCACATACTCGCACTGGTATACTCTCTAGCAATGAGTGTCCATAGACGTATGTTTATATAGGAATATATATATATATATATATATATATATATATATATATATATATATATATATATATATATATATATATATATATATATTAGTTCACATTCGAACCCCGGGTAGGTCGCCCACCCACACTTCCCTGCTCCTGTAAGTAACGCAGCCTCGGGCTGCAGGAGCCTTTGGAATTGATCCTAAGAGAGAGAGAGAGAGAGAGAGAGAGAGAGAGAGAGAGAGATGAAGGCAATACTAACCTGACAAGCGTCAACCATCTTGACAATAGTCATTACCTGAGCTCCCTCGAGTGTGAGGAGGCGATATTGTAGTCACTCCTTCTCCTCCACTGCTCACCACGCGAGGACGACCACCCCCCCCCTCCTCCCGGCACTCAGGGACGACCACCAGACACCCAGGGACGACCACCTGGCACCCAGGAACGACCACCTGCCACCCAGGGACGACTACCTGGCACCCAGGGACGACCACCTGGCACCCAGGGATGACTGGCCAACATTACTTCCACTAAGTGATCATCTTCATCATCAGCAGAGGAAGACCAGTGCCTCGTGAACACCAGCGGCTCCTCATTACTCCTGCACCAACACGACCCACCGTCAGCACAGGAAACACCGAGGGCATGAATCACCCGTAGTGAGCATAGTCATTAGGGTCAGCGTTGTTGAGCATAGTCATTAGGGTCAGGGTTGTTAAGTATAGTCATTAGGGGTCACCGTTGCTAAGCATAGTCATTAGGGTCAGGGTTGTTAAGCATAGTCATTAGGGTCAGGGTTGTTAAGCATAGTCATTAAGGTCAGTGCAGTCTGCACAGTTATTCGGATCAGCATAGTCATTTGAGGTCATTAAGGTCAACGTAGTCAGTATAGTCATTAGAATCAGCATAGTCGTTAAGGCTAGAATAGGCAGCATGATGATCATCAGGGTCAGCATAGATTCCATTTGGCCAGTGCAAGCATAACGGTGTGTGAGCATTGTGGTAGTATGAAGAATGAGGAAACTGTGAGTCAGGAGGAGGGGGAGAAGTGTTATACCTTTGTGTCATAAGAGTTACAGTATGAGGATCGGACAGGTGAACAGAAGTATGAGGGAGAGACATGAAGAAGCTGCGTAGAAGTGTATCATACCATTGGAAGAGTGTGAGGAAGAGTGAGTATGAGGAAGAGAGAGAGTATGAGGAAGAGGGAGTTTGAGGAAGAGTGTATGCAAGTGAGAGTATGAGGAAAAGAAAGTGTAAGCAAGAGAGAGAGTATGAGGAAGAGTGTATGGAAGAGAGTGTATGAGGAACAGAAAGTGTAAACAAGAGAGAGAGTATGAGGAAAACTGTGAAAAGTAGTGTGTACGAGAAAAGTGTAAGGGAATGAGAAACATGAGGAAGCCTCCTCATGACAGGGGGGTGAGGGGGGGCTCACACACGGCTCACCTCCCTGTTAATTTTCTTGAGTGGCTACAGCAGTGTCCACCGTAATCAGCAGCTGGCGAAATGGGTCGTTAAGCTCTCGTTAAGGAGGAGACCCAGTGATTACAAGACTCACGGCAGATGGGTCAAAGACCCTCGTCTTAATGTACAACCACCTCCAAGTCAACAACCCTGGCCCACTTGTATGATTAACTCCTGAGCACGACGGTACGACACCTTGAGCACGACGGTACGACACCTTGAGCACGACGGTACGACCCTTGAGCACGACGGTACGACACCTTGAGCACGACGGTACGACCCTTGAGCACGACGGTACGACACCTTGAGCACGACGGTACGACCCTTGAGCACGACGGTACGACACCTTGAGCACGACGGTACGACGCCTTGAGCACGGCCTTGAGATAACGAGAAAGGAATATCATTCTTGTTTTAAGGTAGATGTAGCGGTATCATTAGTGTAGGTTGGTTGTGTGTGGTATTGTGTGGTGTGTGGTAGTGTGTGAGTGTGTGGTGTGGATGCAGGTTGCCCTGTGTGAGTGATTTGTGTGGTGGTGGTAGTGGTATGTGTGGTGGTTGTATGTGTGTGGTGGTGATGATGCTGTGTGGTGGTGCTGTGTGGTGATGGTAGTGTGTGTGGTGGTGCTATGTGGTGGTGGTGGTGTGTGTGTGGTGCTGCTGTGTGGTGGTGGTGCTGTGTGGTGGTGATGGTGGTGTGTGGTGGTGGTGGTGCTGTGTGGTGGTGATGGTGGTGTGTGTGGTGATGTGTGTGGTGGTGGTGGTGTGTGTGGTGGTGGTATGAGTAATATGTGGTGCTGTGTCTTGGTACTATATGGCATGCAATGATATTGTGCAGTATTGGTTTGTGGTGTTATGTGGTGTCAGAACAAGAGGCTGTCCAGTGGCAATGTGATGTGGTTATCAAAAAACTATATATATATATATATATATATATATATATATATATATATATATATATATATATATATATATATATATATATATATCCTTTGAGCATAGATATAGACACAGTAAATACGATTATGTTCTACAATGTTTACAAGGTTAGGCAAAAATCTAAGTAAAAAAAAAAAATCATACATTTCTTATAACATGAGAGAATTGATTCCAGAACCAGTCTCACACACACACACACACACACACACACACACAGACACACACGTGACTAAGTTCGTGTCATTATCCAACAAAGGAAGTATTAAATATGTCACTACAGAGACACGTGTGAGAGGCTTATTTCTCCTTCCTTTCCATCCCGACCAAAAAGGCAATTTTCTGCGTGTAAGAGGGCAATCCGCCGCTAATTTTCGCCCTTATGAGTGACAGAAATTGGTTTCTTGTGTCTCGTTGCCAAAAATCTCTTTTAGAATATTATTCCGTGGTGGAGATATGAGTTGATGATGTTATTAATAGGAAACTTTAAGGAAGGTGAGGTGAGAGGATCAATCATACATGGAAGGTTTATGTATGATCATGAGATGATTAATGGTGTTATATGTATTCCACACTTACTGCAGTGGCGTCATATGTATGATATGACCGAGTGGCAGGAAATGTGTGATTAGGATATGGTCAATTAAGCGGTGTTGTATGATATGATCAATCATGATATGATCAACGGTGTTGTAATATAATGTGATTAATAACGTGGTTTATATGCATGATTATGTTACGAATGATGTTGTATGTATAATCATGATTAATGATGTGGTCGCTTACGTATAATTGCATGATCAATGTCGGAAATGGAAAATAATAAACTGTCTACCATATTGGCAATAAAGGTGATTAGTATAATTAGATGATTAATAACTAGAGCTTTCCTGGTATCATCCCTTACCATAACGAACCAAGCTGGCTACCCTCCCCCCTTCCTCTCACAACGCACCAGCTGGGTCATCCCTTCCACATTGTGGCAGATGGCTACCCTCCCTCCCACAGTGCACTAAGCTGGGTACCTCTTCCACAATACGCCAGTTGGTTCACCTTTCCTTACCGCACCAGCTGGTAAAATCATCTCGAGACATAAGGTTCTCGATGTCTCGTAACTGTCGAGAGCAGCGTTGTCCTCGCCTGTCCACTGTCCTCGCCTCGTCATTGTCCTCGTCCCTCCAGTATCCTCGCCTCTCCACTGTCCTCGCCTCCTCACTTCTCGAAATATGCAAATCTAATTTTTGCTCCGTCGCTCCATCATTTTCTGTTTTGATGGGTAAGACGAGAAACAGCGGGCAACTCATTTTCACAGCTGAATTTGGCAATGATATTTCATTCGTTGAATCTACCTATCATAGATGGCGCTGGTGATTGTCCTTACTCCTCCCTCCCTCCAGCCAGCCAGCCAGCCAGCCATCACATACTTTGTGTCCAAGTTGTCATGTGTTTCACTTCTTAGTACAAAGAAAACAAACCCAACAAAGACTTGTCAAAGTGTGTTTGATAATGCCACTTAACACATAGTTAATCTGAAGGTAAATATTGTTAAGAAAAAAAACAGGGATTGTAATGAGATCAGAAATATTTTATTTTATTCTTAATGATGCTTAGTCTCTAAGCTGCTGGAATTGTTTACATTTGTTGGCGAATTTTCGAATGTTGAATAACATTCCAATGTCGATGTTTAATCTGGTTCTGCCACAGAGAGGCTTTCTGGCACTATGCTAACGTGTGACATGACCCTCATTTATCAGGGTCAAACTCACGCCAACATACTCATAGATCAATGGTCGTACCGTCGTGTTCTAGGAGGGGGTCGTACCGTCATGCTCAAAGGGTCGTACCCTTCAAAAGTTGTTGTCCCCTTCTCCCCATTCACCAGGCGGCGCTCCTGCCCCATGGTGGTACAACCCCCTCCCCCCCTTCCTCCCATCCCCACCCCCATTATTTTGAGCTGGTACCTCCCTCCTTTCTGAACCCCTCCCCCCCATTTCCTTTGGAAGTGTTTTACGTTCACGTGAGACATTATTCTCTGTCGCATCTCGGTTGAATCCCAGGAACTCTCTCTCTCTCTCTCTCTCTCTCTCTCTCTCTCTCTCTCTCTCTCTCTCTCTCTCTCTCTCTCTCTCTCTCTCTCTCTCTCTCTCTCTCACCATCACAGAGATGGAGAACATTTTCCCATCGGGACCGCAAGCCGGTAAAATCAAAACCGAGGACCATTTTCATCTCATAAAAAAAGAGAAGAAAAAAAATGTTTCCTTTTTTCTTTTTCTTTTTCACATTTGCACAATCGTTCTATCTCGTCTCCCTGTGTGGCTGGAGACGGCGAGAGAGAGAGAGAGAGAGAGAGAGAGGCGTCCCTCACTGTGGGTTTCAAACGCTCTTGATGTCGAGGTTCGAGTTTTGGGAAGAGAGGCGTCGAGTGAGACAATCCGATGTATGGGTAGAGAGAGAGGAGGACTCGACCCACGATGACCCACTCCACCACACCACACCTCGCTGAGGGCACTACACCACACCACACCACACCTCGCTGAGGGCACTCCACCACACCACACCACACCTCGCTGATGGACACTCCACCACACCACACCTCGCTGAGGGCACTCCACCACACCACACCTCGCTGAGGGCACTATGGTGAGAGATGGAATGACAAGACGGGTTTGAAGTCATTGCTTGAGTGAAATGCTGTGTTCAGAATGATATAACCTGTGATACTCATAACATTATTGCTTCTAAATCATATGCCATCCATTATCATCACAGCCCCAGAGCAATATTGTGCTGCAAGGAAGATTTATGTATAACCATCATCGACACACACACACACACTCACACACACACTCACACACACACACACACACACACACACACACACACACACTCACACACACACACACACACACACACACACACACACACTCACACACACACACACACACACACACACACACACACACACACACACACACACACACACTGTAGAATAATGAGTAAGTCCAGGTTTTTCTTATATTTATTGGAGTTCTTCACTACACAAGAAAGTTCTACATAGAACAGAATGGGATCACAAACGCTGCCCACAACATCATAACAAAGAACTAAGTTAACTTCACATATGGAGTGACGTGTGTGTGTGTGTGTGTGTGTGTGTGTGTGTGTGTGTGCTACCGGACTTCGCCTGCACAAGGTTGCACCCGGAGTGAAAAGCCACCATTGTCGGGTATGTATCATCGGCATAGCAGTTCATCAATGAACTTCTTCACTCCAGTAGAGTCCATCATTCCCCTGCTACTGGAAGTAGCGCAGCCTTGAAGCTGCAAGGATCTCCTGGAAAGAAGTCCTGGAAGCAAGAAGGAACCTCTCCAGGAGACTGATAGAAAATGTAACACAAAAGAATCTTTGGCAGAAAATGCAAAGACGGTTGCCAACGTCACTTTACATCACAAAACAACAACAAGAACAACAACAAATAATAAATAAACAACCTCTTGCCACATTCCACCATAAAACTTTCCCATTTCGTCATCATTAGTTCTCTGGCACCATCATGATTTTTGAGAGGTCACAACTTTGACCTCTGACCTCTGACCCAGTGTGAGTGACCTCCCTGATGACCTCCTCCGCCTCACAGCTCTACAGCCTCTGGATCTCTGTAGGTCCTGCCGGCCCTGATGTTTTTCAGGAATCGCATCACAGCCCACAAGGCTAACACCTGCAGGACAACACAAGATAAAGACAGTGCTAGATGAAACTCAAAGAAAAGAGAAAATAAAGCTAGATCTATATTTCCGAAATTCAGATTTATGAATTAGATAATAGATAATCAATAGATACAAACAGAATAATGTATGAAATTCAAACTCTGTATTTAGATACTGAATAATACAATGATGTTTGATGTACATATAAATCAAACTCCAAAATATCACTACTCTATGTCCCTTTTTGGGGAACAAAAGTTTTCTTACTTTAAAAAGCAGGATTTGTTTGTTTGTTTGTTTTTGTGTTTACATATTTTTGCATAAGACGCGTGGGAATGAGCGAGCGTTTGTGATCACGAAGTCAGAGAGAGATTGGCTTACATTGATACAAACTCGGGTGAGGAAGAAGATAACTTCTGCTCTGCACAGAGTGTCGAACTTCTGAAATGAGAGGAAATCGTAGCTGAAGATGATGATATAAGGCGATAGATTGACTGGGGGAACAATACGTGTTTGAGGGGGTTGGGTGGATGGGTTGGGTTCTTGTGGAAGTGGAAATTGATGGAAATGAGAGACTTTTCCCATACGTTCCAATGATACATGAACAAGTGAAGATAGAACATCTGAACATAAAGTTATACTTGTGTAAGAACAAAATCCCCATGAAAGCACTTTCCACTCACAACATTTTGCGGTTCTTCACTTAAGCACGTAGGCAGAAAGAAAATTAAGTATATATAAGTAATTAAAGAGATTTATTGGTGATGTGTAAACTAAACATTCAACGAAAATATACATACAAAAAAAAACGATTTAATGAAAAGATGATGAAAAGTTAAAACGAAGCTGACGAACATCAATGAAACAGGAGAATAAAAAGAAATGAGAGAGAGTAAAGGAAAGAAATATGAACGCAGATATGACAAGATAAAAAGGAGGGTCGGGGAGGAGGAGGAAGAGGAAGGAGATTATTGCACTGATAATCAGGGGAAAAAAGATCTTAACTGACTAAGATTAATGTCGAGATAAATATATGTGTGACAACGAATGCAACGGATGAAGATAGTGTTATAACCGCAGGGAATAAAGAAAGACCAAAGAATATCATTCTATTTTTTTATCGTCAGCACGATAAAGACGCTAGACTCTAAATTCTATATGACACACAAGAAAAAAATAAAAAGAGCTTGAGATAAAGTCTCTAAATGATGGGAGGGATATCTGTGAGGCAAGAGATATCTGAGCAAGAGAATGAACAAATTATCTCGTGAGAGACAAGAGACGAGGAGAGCTTCCTGGGTAAAAAAGCTTGAAGTGACTGGATAACAAAGCATTATGTCCGTGAGAAACAGATGAATCATCAAAGATGTTACTAATCCTTCAATAGCCTGGTGTATTCCTATCCCGAAGTTGGATCTTAATTGCTCTACATTTGAGGAGGGAACAAGGTGGGGTTTGCTAGAGGGAGGTGAACCAATCACCTTAGCTGGGACACAAATGAGCAAGGGAGTTGGATAATGCAAGTGGAACGTCTTAAGGACTCGTGTGATGGGTTGTGGAGCTGACCTTGTTGATGTGGTCCCTGAGGATGTTGGAGTACATGCAGCAGACGCCCTCCAGTGACATGAAGGCGATGTTGGCCACCACCCAGGGCGTGACCAGCCCGCACCGCTCCTGCAGGGGATGACACACCTGCTATCAGTCTCTCCTGACGACCAGGGGGGAGGGACGCCCTCCCAGCCTCTCCTGACGACCAGGGGGGAGGGACGCTCTCCCAGCATCTCCTGACGACCAGGGGGGAGGGACGCCCTCCCAGCATCTCCTGACGACCAGAGTGTCAGCCAGGGGGAGGGGCTTGGTGGGACTGTGTCTGTCTGTCTATATGTCTGTCTGTTTGTCTGTCTATCTGTCTGTCTGTCTGTGCGCACCATAACTACGGGTCAGGACTGTGTCAGCCAACCACAGTACGGGATTACACTCGAGGTCAAAGGTCATTGTTGCTCGTAAAGGACTTAACATTTCTTGTTGATATACTTGATAATATCTCTGCAAAAATGTTAGATAACTTTAACATTAATTAACATTAACATAATCATTATGATGATAATCACATCAGAATTGTACAAACATTATGAACCTGATAACTGACCACAAGGGATACGAACCCATGTCTTCATACACTAAATGTTAAGATCAGATTCATCATTCTCGTAGCGTCCCTCACCTGTTGTATGCCTCACCTGTTGTATGCCTCACCTGTTGTATGCCTCACCTGTTGTATGCCTCACCTGTTGTATGCCTCACCTGTTGTATGCCTCACCTGTTGTATGCCTCACCTGCTGTATGCCTCACCTGCTGTATGCCTCACCTGTTGTATGCCTCACCTGCTGTATGCCTCACCTGCTGTATGCCTCACCTGTTGTATGCCTCACCTGTTGTATGCCTCACCTGTTGTATGCCTCACCTGTTGTATGCCTCACCTGTTGTATGCTTCACCTGCTGTATGCCTCACCTGCTGTATGCCTCACCTGTTGTATGCCTCACCTGCTGTATGCCTCACCTGTTGTATGCCTCACCTGTTGTATGCCTCACCTGCTGTATGCCTCATCTGCTGTATGCCTCACCTGCTGTATGTCTCACCTGTTGTATGCCTCACCTGCTGTATGCCTCACCTGTTGTATGCCTCACCTGCTGTATGCCTCACCTGTTGTATGCCTCACCTGTTGTATGCCTCACCTGCTGTATGCCTCATCTGTTGTATGCCTCACCTGCTGTATGCCTCACCTGTTGTATGCCTCACCTGTTGTATGCCTCACCTGTTGTATGTCTCACCTGCTGTATGCCTCACCTGTTGTATGCTTCACCTGCTGTATGCCTCACCTGCTGTATGCCTCACCTGCTGTATGCCTCACCTGCTGTATGCCTCACCTGTTGTATGCCTCACCTGCTGTATGCCTCATCTGTTGTATGCCTCACCTGCTGTATGCCTCACCTGTTGTATGCCTCACCTGTTGTATGCCTCACCTGTTGTATGTCTCACCTGCTGTATGCCTCACCTGTTGTATGCTTCACCTGCTGTATGCCTCACCTGCTGTATGCCTCACCTGCTGTATGCCTCACCTGCTGTATGCCTCACCTGTTGTATGCCTCACCTGTTGTATGCCGAGGACGAGGAAGGAACTCAGACCAATGAGAGTGACGTGAGTTACCAGGGTAGAGATGTAGGAGATCTGCACACCTGAGGGGCAGCCAGGTCATAGGTCAGGCCAAGGTCACGCTATCATGGAGGTCATGACCTACACCAGGTCATTACACTGCCCATAACTAAGGATCAACGTCTCACAAGGGTGATATCACTATAATGACAACAGGATTAACGTTCTTATGTTTCAAACAGCAAGTATTATAATGTCAAGCTCAATGTTAATCATTAATCAAGAGTAAACTTTGTACTTTATTAGTCATTAATCAAGGGTAAACTTTGTACTTTATTAATCATTAATCAAGAGTAAACTTTGTACTTTATTAGTCATTAATCAAGGGTAAACTTTGTACTTTATTAGTCATTAATCAAGAGTAAACTTTGTACTTTATTAATCATTGGAATCGTAGGATCAGATCTAATTGTTATCTGCTACACAAACCAGAACACAGCATCATAAATGTTAATTGTGACCAGATTTGATTAATCTATAATTATTGAATGGAGAAGAAGTTCACAAACTCAAGATGATATATTGTAGACTCGGGAATGAATAGATACTTATGTAGATAGACAGTTAGATAGATGGATGAATGGATGGATGGATAGAGTGATAGATGGATAGAAAGATAGACAGAAAGACAAGTAGACAGACAGATAGATAGGTCGATAGATAGATAGATAGACAGATAGACAGAAAGACAGATAGAAATATAGATACATAGACAGATAATGAAACAGACCAGTAGATGGTAGAGAGATCAGGTGGAGGAGGTGCTGGGGGTCATGGCTTACCGTAATACACATCCTGGAGGTGGTGTGGGTCGTTCACTGTGATCCTCCACAGGTACAGCAGTACGACCACCGCCGACGACCACTGCCGGGGAAATCACCAGTCACTAACGACAGTTAATCTGCCAGTCACTTCCAGTCACTACCAACATTCAGTCACTCACCAGTCACTTCCAGTTACTGCCACTTCACAGCCACTACCAGCGCCACAGTCACTCACCAGTCACTTCCAGTCACTACCAGTCCACAGTCACTACCAGTCATTGCCAACCTTCAGTCACTCATCAGTCACTACCAGTGTACAGTCAATCACCACTCACTATCGTTCTGCAGTCACCTACCAGTCACTACCATCTCACAGTCACCCATCTATAACTACCAGTTACAGCCAATAACCAGTCACTGTCAGTCCTTCTACTTATACAATGTTATTCACCTCGTATCTTTACATCTATACACCAAATGTGTAATGATGCGAAAAGTAAAATCAATAAGTAATGGATTGGTTTGGGCGATATTGTCTGGGATGTGCAGAGAATTACCGCGAAAACTGACACTCCTTCGGCTAATGTAATCCCATAGACGCATCTGGGATCAATAAGTAATCGAGGAAGTAATCTGGTTCTGTGACGAAGGTAAACACACCGGAAACCCCTCATAACACGGAGACACCTGGAAGCGATTGACAAGATTACGATTCGATTCATGTTATTGGGATTCAATCAGTCATCTAATTCTTATACAATCGTGATATTATGATTCAGAAATCACCAAACATCTATATAATAGGAAAATATCACCAAATGATTAGACATAACCTTATTATCTGATGAAGTATACTTTATTAAGCAGTGTACGTTTACTTAAAATACCATGATTCATAACTTCAATAACGAATCAGGTTCAAAAGTAAAGCTTCGAATGAGTCAAAGTGAAGCATTATGTACCTGAGCATCGCTTCACAGAATCCAATCACCCATTACGGTCATAACACCTAAGCGAAGCTTCCTCTTTAAGATCTAATCCTCGAAATTTGTCGACCAGCTGAAAAGGCAAGTCAAAATAATCACAGTTTTTAGTCATTCGAGTGTTTGAAGGCGAGCAGCTGGGCGTTTGTCGACTGTTACCTTATATCAAACAAAGCTTCGTGATACCTAAGGTGACTCATCTACAATACAGGAGAAGCGAGAGCTGGAATGGGTAATTGAATCAGCAAAATAATACTTTAATCAATTAATAACAGTGATTAAAATGTACTTTTACATATATATGCCATTTATATAAAAGCGTTAAGTCCAAAACAGAACATATTCGTAATGTTTCATAATTCCAAACACAAAGAGGATTTCTTTTAATGCTAGTTCGTCATTTTCCACGTTAGCGAGGTAGCGCTAAGGGCAGATGTTAAAAAACAAGAAGCATTTGCTCACATCCACTTTCTAGCTGCCATGTCAGTGTGTAGCCACCAGGAAGAACTACTCATATACCACGGTTCAATCCATTGACATCACGTCGCCCCCAGTATACCACAACACTGAAATTCGCTCTATCCTACCCTCTCCTGTATGTTCAGGTCTCGATCACTCAGAGCGTCTTTCACCCTGTCTCACTGGAAGCCATACTTCGAATCTCGTGACGTCATGTTAATGCAAGAGGAACAAAATGAAATGAGAGAAAATCATAAACATAACAATGCAATGATTTATTCCATTTATCATCATTATTATAATCATTATTATCACAATAATTTATACTATCATTATTCCTTCTCCGAGGATTCCTGCTGTTTTAAGGCTGCGCTACAATCAGTAGCAGGGAAAGGATTGTCTCCTTTGGAGTGAGAAGTTGTCCGACAAGACTGTAGTCCAGCGATACATCCTCGCTGAAGGTGACTTTTCACTCGCGGCGTTACCCCAGGCGGGTGGAGTCCGGTAACACCGATTCCAATTATGAAAGATGATACAAGCTTTATCAATATAATCTTATCTCTTAATGATAAGAGTAATATCATAATCATGACCCTTATTTTCTTATAGGAATAATATATTGAAAAAATGCTCATTTTTTTTGTTATTTGTAAGAAGGACTTAGAGATAGCGATGATTTCATCCTATTATCATTAAAATAAATTAATCATCAAGTTAATAATATACATGATGCAGCCTGCATCGAAACATATTTGCATCATATGCAAAAAAAAATTACCAATATTAAGCATTCTCGCGTTCGAATATCAACGAGAGGAAAAAAAAAATATTGCATACATTTTGACATGGTATTTAGTCGCGTAATGGGAGGACACATTAGGGAATGATATATCCAGCGCCATCAGTAATGCTCTACAATATTTTGATTGTTATAACACGCGTTTGATACCAGGGTTCATGGTTGTACATAGCTGGTACCCCTGTTGACGTGGGTATGTCAACGTTGGCAACACTGTGACCTCATCCTTGTTTGTGTGTGTGTGTGTGTGTGTGTGTGTGTGTGTAGGTACTCACGATGGTGTAGAGGGCGGCCATGAGGGCGGCATGGTGGGCGTCCAGACACCCACGGCCGGCCACCCACGCTTCCGCAGGCCACCCGAGTCTGCCAAAAATACAGAGACACAAACAAGTTACAAAGAAACACCAAAATATCAAGAAAATAGTCTCACCTGCGCTCACAACACGGATCTGTTATGTATTCACAACACAGACGGTGTGTGTTGTGTGGTCTTCTGTGTTGTGTGGTCGTGTGTGTTGTGCAGTCTTCTGTGTTGTGTAGTCTTCTGTGTTGTGTGGTCGTGTGTGTTGTGCAGTCTTCTGTGTTGTGTAGTCTTCTGTGTTGTGTGGTCGTGTGTGTTGTGTAGTCTTCTGTGTTGTGTAGTCTTCTGTGTTGTGTGGTCGTGTGTGTTGTGTGGTTTTCTGTGTTGTGTGGTCGTGTGTGCTGTGTGGTCATGTGTATTGTGTGGTCTTCTGTGTTGTGTGGTCGTGTGTGTTGTGTGGTCTTCTGTGTTGTGTGGTCGTGTGTGTTGTGTGGTCTTCTGTGTTGTGTGGTCGTGTGTGTTGTGTGGTCTTCTGTGTTGTGTGGTCGTGTGTGTTGTGTGGTCTTCTGTGCTGTGCGGTCGTCTGTGTTGTGTGGTATTAAGCCAACACAACTCGTATGGTCCTTGTTGTGAACTCGAATGAGCAAAACATACAAGAATATTAAGAATAATTTTGTTGTGAACTGAGAACACCAGATAGCATTGTCTTGTCGACGATTCACAACTCTTTTTCTCCCGTTGTCTCCAGTTTCCCACGTTAGCGTGGTAGCGCCAGGAACAGACGAAGAAAGACAGCATCCTTTCACATCTATTCTCCAGGTGTCATGCATAATGCACCATAACCACAATCCCTTATCTACAACCAGGCCCTACAGACCCTACCATGGTTTTCCACCTGTTTCACGTACCCTGGTTTGGTCTACTAACAGCACGTCGCTCCCTCTATACCACATCGTTTCAATTCAGTCTATCCCGTGCATGTCTTTCACAGAATACATACATATCTATTGTCGTCTTCATCAGTTCATGTCTTTTGTGAAGAGTCGTACCGTCGTGCTCAAGGGTCGTACCGTAGTCTCAAGGGTCGTACCGTCGTGCTCAAGGATCGTACCGTCGTGGTCATGTCATTAGCTGGTCCACTCCTCGCTTCGTAACTCACCACGAGAGGAAAATGAGGAGTTAAAGCTGCCCACACTACCACGCTCCAACCTCCCTTCAAAACCAACAATCACTCATTTACACCCCCACCAACCAGTCCACATGACAACCACCACCTCTACCACACTACCACACCTCCACACACACACACACATCTCAGCACTAGGCAACACCACCACAGGTTAACACAGCAACACCACCATGCATCTTTTAGCTTGATTAGTTCACTGCGTAACACTTGTGCCGCTGTGGAACACTGACATAGTGACCTTGTGATTAATTCATGACCTGGAATGAAAACCTGAGGACGTTCGAGACCATTGATTACTGTTAGAAACCAGACCTGTAATACGTTTGGTATAGACATCTAATGATTCACTTATCAACACCTCATGACTCTGTATCACATATTTTATCATGGGTAAATCAAAGGTTTGATAAAGGATGAAAAATAACAAGTTTCAGAGGAACAAAAAATACTGTAGATTTTGACCTTACCTTGACAAGCCCATGTTGAGTTCAGGGTCCACAAGGAGGAGAGGACTCAAGGTGTCTACAAGTACCAGGTACAAGTCAGAGTCTATCCCACTAGTCCGACTCGTGACTCAGGGAGTCCACCAGTCCGCGCCCAGCGACGAGTCATCTCGGAGAAATGGGTGACACACACACACACACACACACACACACACAGAGTCGCCTCCTCAGACCACGGTCGCCGCTGGACGATCCTGAGAATAGGGACGGGATCCAGAGGCGTCGCTGAGGAGAAATCCGCTTACAGTAGAGTCTCGTGTGGGCTGGACGAACGGAGGTGGAGGGGGTTTAAGGAAGCCTCGTCTCTTTGAAGGGAGGGAGGGAGGGAGGAAGTCAATCAACGCCTGAAGGAGATTCTGCCACAAGGGAGTGTGGTGGAGTGAGGTTGGAGGTCTACCTCAGCCGCTGCCTCCTCTGAGGTTGGAGGTCTACCTCAGCCGCTGCCTCCTGTAAGGTTGGAGGTCTACCTCAGCCGCTGCCTCCTGTGAGGTTGGAGGTCTACCTCAGCCGCTGCCTCCTGTGAGGTTGGAGGTCTACCTCAGCCGCTGCCTCCTCTGAGGTTGGAGGTCTACCTCAGCTGCTGCCTCCTGTGAGGTTGGAGGTCTACCTCAGCTGCTGCCTCCTGTGAGGTTTGCATAGACCTTGAATTGTTAAACAGACATGATTCATATTTCATTGATATTCACTCACACACACACACACACACACACACACACACACACACACACACACACAAACAAAATCCAATAAGTCAAATGTTTTAGATACTGATATCAAGACTACAATTACAGTGATTACAGTTACAGTGATTGCAATTACATTGATTACAATTACAGTGATTAATTACAGTGATTACAGTGAGAAAATCCTTGAACTGCTTAATGATCATTGTATGGAGAACTTCACTCCAGTCTGGCAGATAAAGTTAAAAAAGAGTTAATGAAGAGTTGATAAAGAGTTGATAAAGACTTGATAAAGAGGTGATAAAGAGTAAATAAAGAGTTGATAAAGAGTAGATAAAGAGTTGATCAGGAATTGATAAAGAGTTGATAAAGAGTTCGTTGTTATTGCATCATTCAAACGCAGTAGGATTAGTAATATCCAAACTGTAACAAAATGGTTGATACGATTACTAACATCTTTTATACGTACAGTTATTAAGTCATTCACAGCCGTAACAACACAGATCTGGTCAACGACCCGAAGTTCTTAAAAGTTAACAGTGAGTCTCAAGTTGTTAGTCTCGATGTTAATATTGTGTGTTCGTTAATATTACCACTGTCGTTGTACTTGAAGTTTCCGCTGTGGTTTATTGGTCTAAATACCGATGATACTTCAATCAGTAATATTGTCACATTCCTTGACCTGAATGGAGGTAACTCATCTTTGTTTCCTTGATGGAAAGCGCTTTTAATCAAGGGTTTGACGTGGTTATGGACAATCAACCCCTTACACAGTGTGCTCCCAGACGTGGAATATTTTCAAACTAGATTGAATTAATCAAGGTGAATCTAGATGATTAATCCAGATTAATCCAGATGATTAATCATGATGAATCCAGATAATCTTGTGCAGTTCGGGTAGATGAATGAATATTTTTTTGAGAGTCTATGTAAATATAGATTGACTCGTCCCAGTGTCTAAACTTCACTGGAGAAGAAGAGAATAACAGTAGTTTATCCATCGTCGATGCTGAGGTCATTAAAGGTCATTAAAGGTCAAGATATGTTAAAAAGTAAAGTGTGTCATTAACCATCTACCATCCTGTCTTACCTTTGTTCATCCGTTTTCTAATGATCACATCAGCGTTAGGAAATGTGTATCCACTTCGATGTTTGTATGAGACTCTACATACTGTATCTTTAGATAATAAGATAAAAATCGTATCAGAAATCAAGAAGAAAAGATAACCCCAATATATAGTAAAGACAATGGATCAGTCTGACAATACATTTCCCAGTGGAAGACTTTGGGATTATATTCAGTTCAGAGAATTCAATAAAAACAATTCTTCCACCACCCGAGATGAATCCTTCATTGATACTCTGCCAGTCCTCACAAAGCCTCGTGTCAAGGTGGGTTCCACATACATACAACACTGTATTAAGAAAAAGAATTTCTCATCCAATATCGTCCGTAGGATGTGACTGTGTTATAACAACATCCCATGTAAGGGTTGTGCTTGGCTTCGTGTTTTTCAGTCAGGGGAAAAAACAAGTGTTGGTAACGGCCGTCCACCAACATGACTATGGTGTCAGAGTCTGCCAACATGATAGAGCTTAATGCCAACACAAAGCTTCTATCTATCTATCGAATAGATTGTATAAACATGTTCACTGATATCTAGTTCAAACCTGTGATCAGGAGAGGAACACTGTGGAATCCTGGTTGAACCTAGATCCCACTGGGAAGAATTATTCAAGTTATGAGAACTTGAGATGCAACTTCATGACTGATTTAATCCATGAAAGACTTCTGTCAACTTGACCTCGGGGTCACGAGCCAGGTCAGGTAGAACTTTCCGACCCGTGGCTGACCTGAGATGGCCTCACCATGACCTTTCTGTGGCTGACCTGTGCATATATATACTTTTTTTGATGTAACAGTTTGTCATTCGTTCTGAAGATTTTATATATATATATATATATATATATATATATATATATAGAGAGAGAGAGAGAGAGAGAGAGAGAGAGAGAGAGAGAGAGAGAGAGAGAGAGAGAGAGAGAGAGATTAATAAATAGATAGATAGATACTGCATAAGTCTCTCATTTACAGTACCAATAAATACGCAGACGTAAGCATGATAAATGAAAATGTTCCAATTTCACACACCAGTACATACCGTACAGGCCGTCTATCATGGCTGTATCAACAACAACAACAACATCAACAACAACATCAACAGCAATGAATTTCCTCCAGCTTCACATTCCACTAAAATTTCGCGTCACACAAGTTGCCGTGGCAACGGCATTCACGTGTCTGTATGTGGAAACGTAGATATACCAAGTTGTAATGATAACCTGCTCATAATTCTAGGGATTTCTTCAAAGTCGTGAAGTGCAATTGATGGTTTTAAGTGAATCAGAGATTTACAAAAAGTCTTTCCGCACGGAAATGTTCCGCGTCAAGCCAGACCACATCCAGAGGTACGAGACGGACGTGTGTGGCTCCCACCGCGGCCACAGACACACTGAATGGAGCAGCACCCGGGATTGAGGGAGGGGGGGAGTCATGGCCACCAACCCACCACAGTTGGGAGGGAATCTCAGCCACCCACCACGGGTTGAGGAGAGTCTCGACCACCACGTTGGAGGCTCCAGTCATGGAGAAAAGTCCACATCAAGGCCGGGCCTTAAATGAAATCTAAAAAGGTTAATGAAAGGGAAAAAGAAGAGAAGAATGAAAATATCTACAAATTTTGGAGAAAGTGAAAAAAAAAATTGTCTTTTAGAATGAATCAGGTCATAGCTATTGGGAAAGACATGAGAAAGTCTAGTTTCCAAATTTGTAGGGAAAGAAGTAGGTATCAAACCGGCCTACCCTTGAGATGCCGACGACCGCATAGTAATCACGTGACGCAGCAGCTTGCCGAGTAATGCGTGGTCTAGCTAGAGGTGGGAGCACACAAGCAGCCAGCTCTCGGGAACAAAAACCCAAAGCAATATCTATAGAAGAGGGGAAGAGAACCAACATTGCGGTGCAGGGCAAGCGGAGGGAGTTTTGAAATTATCCTGGAAGAATTTATGAGTCGGATCGCTATGGATTCAATTCTGTCATATGAGGATATAGAGCTCGAACCACCCCAGATGTGAGAGCTGTAATCCATACAAGGATGGATCAATCCTTTGTATGAACGGAGCACTGCTCGGAAGAAAAGAAATTTCGACGTCAAAACAGGATCTCCAGTTTCATAGAGGCAAACTTAGCTATATCCGTAATGGGCTTCCAAGACAGAGTGGATGTTACAATGATACCAAGTATGTTCACTGAGTCAAATAGTGGAATTACAGAACCGTCAAATGAGAAAGAAAGATATGAGGAATGTTCGATGGAGAGATGGGCAGCAACTAGGTCTTGAAGGCATTAGTTTTAACCATATTTCGTCCATCCCCGCTGATGTATCCTGTCTAAGTTATTGAGGAAGTTGTGTCGAGAGGATATGCAGATCATGTGAGAGGAAGGAGCAGAATTGAAAGATGTGGAGGAATGCTGTATTGAGTTGTCAACGTATGAGTGCATTGGGTCATTTGTGGAAGAAAAGAAAACCTTGATAAAAGAAGATTTGTAGGAGACAGAACAGAACCTTGAGGGACACCACGTTGATGGAGAAAGAGAAGGGAGGCTAATCCATCGAATCCATCAACATCCTCGGAAATAGATAGGCCAGAGAGGAGGTTTGTGAGATTCAAGATGTCTAAGAATATGGGAGTTGAGGAGGGATTCAAATACTTCGGAAATTGTAGATGTTAAAGCAATAGGACGATCGTTACAGGGGTTAGAACGGTCACCCTCCTTAGGGATGGTATACACTAACGCATGCTTCCAAGAAGAAAGGAAAGTTCTGGTTTTTAAACAGAAACGGAACAGACGAGCAAGCACAGGTGCAAGTTTAAAGGCACATTCTTTCAGTATACGGGAATGGATGCCATCAGGACCATAAGCCTTGATTGTGTTCTGAGAGAGAAGCGCTTTTCCGACAGTTCGAAAAGAAATTACGGGGTAGAGGCATAGGAATAGTAAGAGGAGCATCAGGAGGTGAAGGAATGTTAGAGTCATCCAAAGTGGAGTCAGAGAAGAACGGGAACTAAAGAAAACCGTTTTGTCTACAGTAGAAACATTCATAGTATCGTCAGAGGGGAAAAGTGAAGAAAAGGGAGAGCGACAGAAGTTGTCAGATATGCCCTTAGCTAAAGACCAGAGAGACTTATCAGTGGATGACGACGAGAGGTTATCACACTTCCTTTGAATAAAGGAACACCTTGCCTCACGGATAACGTACCTGCAATGATCACGGGCAATGAGAAAAGCTGAATGGGAGCCAGTGGAAGGAGAGTTTTCCCAAGTCCATATTACTGATCCTTTGCCTGCATGACCTCAGAACAGGAACGGTTGGATTATAGGTTGGAAGAAGGGATCGTCTTCGAAAAGGAGGGGGATAGATGCTTCCATTTCCACAACAATGACCGCGACATAAAAGACAGTCATTATCCTAAGGAAAGCCAGACAAGAATTCTCGTAAGTTATTCCAGTCACCTTTGTTGAGGTGTCAATATTTACGCTTAGAAGGGGCTGCTGGAGGGGGAGGTGCCGTTAAAATAGATACGTGTTTGAGGATGTGGCTCGATGAACCAAGTGGTGGCACGATTGTGGATTTCCAGCGAGAATGATTAGAAGTGAAAAAACACAGATGCACAGTATTAGAAGATTGGTCACAGCGGTCAGGAATATGGGTAAGGGTGAGAGATAATCTGTTCTAAGTCATTGAGAATGGAGAACGTGAGGACTTCAGTCCCCCCTTCACCGTATGGGAAGAAATGAACCATTCCTCACGATGAGAGATGAAACCCTCTGTGTAGCAGATCTTGGCTTGCGGGGGAGAGGGGATGTCACACCATCATGGCAGAAATATAGATGGACGAAGAAGAATATAAAAATCTGTAGAAATGGGAGAACATTAGACGAAATTTAGGAAAAGTGTGGTAATTGGGAGACAGACTTTGAGCCAGATAACATCAAAGCACAGACACCACCTTTGACCCGGCATCGTGTGAGATTATGGTTGGATATGAAAAAGGGTCGAGTGAGAACATTATTAGACAACTGGGTCTCAGAGTGAAGCAAGATATTAAGAAAGGTATACCACATGTTTCACTGAACTTGAAGGAGATAGATACGTCAAGTTAAAGCAATAGATTTTCTCCTCGAACTAGATGTCCTGAACTTGCACTCTACCAGGATAAACTGACCGAAGGAATATGAAGTATTTCCACAAACAAACTTAAAAGTATACGTAAACATGAGCGCAACCACAGAATACTGAAAGAATAAGACAGATATCATAGTGGATCTGTAACCACTGGAATGATACAGTCATGTTGGAATACAGACGATGCTACAATATGGGAGGCAATGACTGAGTCATGAATATAAATGACGAGTAATGTGTACACAGTAACTCATAAAGAAGGGATAGATGCAATGAATCAGAGATGTAGATTGAGAAATAATGGAATCGTATTGAGTAACGAGTGGAAGCACAGACCATAATCAGTAACAAGGAAAATAATCCAATATTATAGTTCTCACAAGTGATCAAGACAAGGTAACAAGGAGTTGACACTACGTCATACAGAGCTGGAGGAGAACATGAAAACAAAAGCAAGATAATATGCCCATTGTTGACTCATAGTTTTTCTTATACGCAAACACACACTCGGTTGAAAAAAAAATAATAGATAAATCTTACGTGTAATTGCGTTCAAGGACAAAGGACTTTGAGAAATAGGCATTGACCAGGCTCCTCATTGGCATCTATGCTTTTATGATACTGTAATTCATTAATGACCATTCCTATCATTTCCTGTAACAGATGTTATTGTGAACTTACATCTGGATGGAAATATCTATAACTACCATATTATCAGCAAATTTGTCTCAAACTCAGACGTGCCAACCCTACCGAGACAACACGAGTTGTTATGACCATTCTGAAATACACTGGACCCGTCTGTATATGTATGGTTGTGTTGCGCATCATTGGCTCTCAAATATCTCATTCGCGTTGCGGGTGTTTGAAGGAGTCATCATACTGTTGGCACATGCGATCAGCTCTACCCTGGTGTCCCTATATATTACTCCTCAGTCACCCCAGAACACTGGTGGTGGAGGTATCATGTTGCCGGTGTGTCTGTGTTTGTACAGTTGTTTTTGCCGCATCTTTTTTTAAGTGTAGTGTTACGTTGTGGAAACTGTTTACATACCAGTGAATACAAGAACTAATAGTTGATAACCCCTACATCATTTACATGAGGTGGATTGACGTCCCGAAGCTGCAAACGAGTAAGCAGTCGTTCGTCGTAGCGAATCACCAGACAACATGAAGCAAGTGGGTGAGTTAGTTGTTTCTGCATTGTTAACCCTCGTATGTTTATTGATACTTTGATTGTGATGAAATTGATAGATGATATAAGTTGATAATTACGTTTTCTGTAATTAATTTGATATATGGCTCAGGCATTATCTTTTTTATGATACGCTTGTTAGAGGTTTTTGGATATGCATGTTAGAAATTATTACCTCATACCGTTTCGTTAATCCGTATAGAATTACCTATTTTTCATGTTTACATAAATTAGTGTGGATAAACTTTTCGTGATAACTTTAGGGAGAGGAAAAGGTATATGTAAATCAGTTAGATTGTATCTTTTCGTGATAACTTTGGGGAGAGGAAAAAGTATATGTAAATCAGTTAGATCGTATCTTATAGTGCAAAAAAAAAAGAATAGAAACAAGATTGTCGATAGTGTGAACACTTATGGAAGGGGATTCAGACGGACCCGTAGCCCGAGAATGTTGACATACAAATATACTTCCGTATTCAGTCGAATAAGTGTCCTTCATCTTCGAGTGAACTCAGTGGTAGTCTGTTGTGGGTGTACAATAAAGAGTGCAAAAACTTTCTAACGCCAGAGCTGTTCATGAGAGTAATACTTGAGAAAAACAATAGAATTTAAGTAAAGTAATGTGAGACGTGTTTTATTGCAAAGATATTCGGCGAGATTGTGAGAGAAGTTAACTCATACGGTAGATATAGCTCACAAGATAGACCATTACGTAAAGTGAAAAGACCTGGCGGTAATCACGAATGAGAAGCTAATTGGTCGTCAAGCTGGAAAGCCATTGGGTGATCAGGTAATGACTGGAGTGATGATTGCGATACATACAACGAGAGATAGAGCAATTATGATGAAGATTATCATTGTACATATAAAAAGCAAGACTGAACAACTGTTGTACGGTCTCCAAATGGTCTCCAAAATTGTGCGATGCGTCTGGCAGCAGAGAGTAACAGCCTAGTCAAACAAGTCTCTCTCTCTCTCTCTCTCTCTCTCTCTCTCTCTCTCTCTCTCTCTCTCTCTCTCTCTCTCTCTCTCTCTCTCTCTCTATCTATCTATCTATCTATCTATGAATCTATCTATCTGCCGCTAACAGCACACGATCTCCTGCAATCTGTTCTTCCCGCCGACCCAGAGCTGACGCATGGTTGAGTCACGACCCACCATCAGTGTCCAGGTGCCCATCCAACCAGCGGACATACGACAGCACTTTCTTCCTCCCCTCCCTCCCACTACTGTGGCCAATATATACTTTATCCCCAATGGAGGAGAGAGAGAGAGAGAGAGAGAGAGAGAGAGAGAGAGAGAGAGAGAGAGAGAGAGAGAGAGAGAGAGAGAGAGAGAGAGAGAGAGGGGGGGGGGGCTGTTACTGGAGGGGAAACTCCCGGGGAGAAATGACCCACATTTATTCTGGTCGTGGTCAATATTCAGCGTGGGAGGGAGGGCGGGAGAGGGAAAGAAGAATGTGTGGTACTTCTTCCTGTCACACACAATCTCCCCGACCCACAGTGGCTCCCCGGCCACACAAACCACCACAAGTGATGTGTGTGTGTGTGTGTGTGTGTGTGTGTGTGCGTTTCTTTTGGGGTGATATTTTCCCCCACTTATCTTGAACATCTTTTGATGGAGAAGCGTTTTGTGGTGAATGCGACAAAATGTGGTTTGTCAACGCAAGATTTATGTATTTCTTATATATATTTTTAGGTTATGGGAGGAATGGGTTGAATTCCCGGTCATCCAAACAGGTGCTTCACCACAAGGGCCTCTCGTTATACATTATTTATTTATTTATTTTGCTTTATCGCTGTCTCACACGTTAGTGAGGTAGCGCAAGGAAACAGACGAAAGAATGGCCCAACCCACCCACATACACATGTATATACATACACGTCCACACACGCAAATAAACATGCCTATACATCTCAACGTATACATATATATACACACTCAGACATATACATATATACACATGTACATAATACATACTGTCTACCTTTTATTCATTCCCATCGCCACCCCGCCACAAATGACATAACAACCCCCTCCACCCCTCATGTGCGCGAGGTAGCGCTAGGAAAATAAAACAAAGGCCACATTCGTTCACACTCAGTCTCTAGCTGCCATGCAGTAATGCACCGAAACCACAGCTCCCTTTCCACATCCAGGCCCCACACAACTTTCCATGGTTTACCCCAGACGCTTCACATGCCCCGATTCAATTCATTGATAGCACGTCGACCCCGGTATACCACATCGTTCCAATTCGCTCTATTCCTTGCACGCCTTTCACCCTCCTGCATGCTCAGGCCCCGAACACTCAAAATCTTTTTCACTCCATCTTTCCACCTCCAATTTGGTCTCCCACTTCTCCTCGTTCCCTCCACCTCTGACACATATATTCTCTTGGTCAATCTTTCCTCATTCATTCATTCCATGTGACCAAACCATTTCAAAACACCCTCTTCTTCTCTGGCAACCACACTCTTTTTATTACCACACATCTCTCTTACCCTATTATTACTTACTCGATCAAACCACTTCACACCACATATTGTCCTTAAACATCTCATTTCCAACACATCCACTCTCCTCCGCACAACTCTATCCATAGCCCACGCCTCGCAACCATATAACATTGTTGGAACCACTATTCCTTCAAACATACCCATTTTTTGCTTTCGGAGATAATATTCTCGACTTCCACACATTCTTCAACGCTCGCAGAACTTTCGCCCCCTCCCCCACCCTATGACTCATTTCCGCTTCCATGGTTCCATCCGCTGCCAGATCCACTCCCAGATACCTAAAACACTTCACTTCCTCCAGTTTTTCTCCATTCAAACTTACCTCCCATTTGGCTTGTCCCTCAACCCTACTGTACCTAATAACCTTGCTCTTATTCACATTTACTCTCAGCTTTCTTCTTTCACACACTTTACCAAATTCAGTCACCAGCTTCTGCAGTTTCTCATACGAATCAGCCATCAGCGCTGTATCATCACCGAACAACAACTAACTCACTTCCCAAGCTCTCTCATCCACAACAGACTGCGTACTTGCCCCTCTTTCCAAAACTCTTGCATTCACCTCCCTAACAACCCCATCCATAAACAAATTAAACAACCATGGAGACATCACACACCCCTGCCGCAAACCTACATTCACTGAGAACCAATCACTTTCCTCTCTTCCTACACGTACACATGCCTTACATCCTCGATAAAAACTTTTCACTGCTTCTAACAACTTGCCTCCCACACAATATATTCTTGATACCTTCCACAGAGCATCTCTATCAACTCTATCATATGCCTTCTACAGATCCATAAATGCTACAAACTAATCCATTTGCTTTTCTAAGTATTTCTCACATACATTCTTTAAAGCAAACACCTGATCCACACATCCTCTACCACTTCTGAAACCGCACTGCTCTTCCCCAATCTGATGCTCTGTACATGTCTTCGCCCTCTCAATCAATACCCTCCCATATAATTTCCCAGAAATACTCGACAAACTTATACCTCTGTAATTTGAGCACTCACTTTTATCCCCTTTGCCTTTGTACATTGGCATTATGCAAGCATTCCGCCAATCCTCAGGCACCTCACCATGAGTCATACTTACATTAAATAACCTCACCAACCAGTCAACAATACAGTCACCCCCTTTTTTGATAAATTCTACTGCAATATTATCCAAACCTGCTGCCTTGCCGGCTTTCATCTTCCGCAAAGCTTTTACTACTTCTCTGTTTACCAAATTATTTTCCCTAACCCTCTCACTTTGCACACCTCGACCAAAACACCAAAACACCCTATATCTGCCACTCTATCATCAAACACATTCAACAAACCTTCAAAATACTCACTCCATCTCCTCACATCACCACTACTTGTTATCACCTCCCCAATAGCCCTCATCACTGAAGTTCCCATTTGTTCTCTTGTCTTACGCACTTTATTTACCTCCTTCCAAAACATCTTTTTATTCTCCCTAAAATTTAATGATACTCTCTCACCCCAACTCTCATTTGCCCTCTTTTTTACCTCTTGCACCTTTCTCTTGACCTCCTGCCTCTTTCTTTTATGCATCTCCCAGTCATTTGCATTATTTCCCTGTAAAAATCGTCCAAATGCCTCTCTCTTCTCTTTCACTAATAATCTTACTTCTTCATCCCACCACTCACTACCCTCTCTAATCTGCCCACCTCCCACGCTTCTCATGCCACAAGCATCCTTTACGCAAGCCATCACTGCTTCCCTACATACATCCCATTCCTCCCCCACTCCCCTTACCTCCTTTGTTCTCACCTTTTTCCATTCTGTACTCAGTCTCTCCTGGTACTTCCTCACCCAAGTCTCCTTCCCAAGCTCACTTACTCTCACCACTCTTTTCACCCCAACATTCTCTCTTCTTTTCTGAAAACCTCTACAAATCTTCACCTTCGCCTCAACTAGATTATGATTAGACATCCCTCCAGTTGCACCTCTCAGCACATTAACATCCAAAAGTCTCTCTTTCGCGCGCCTATCTATTAACACGTAATCCAATAACGCTCTCTGGCTATATCTCCTACTTACATGCGTATACTTATGTATATCTCTCATTTTAAACCAGGTATTCCAATCACCAGTCCTTTTTCAGCACATAAATCTACAAGCTCTTCACCATTTCCATTTACAACACTGAACACCCCATGTACACCAATTATTCCCTCAACTGTCACATTACTCACCTTTGCATTCAAATCACCCATCACTATAACCCGGTCTCGTGCATCAAAACTACTGACACACTCTCTCAGCTGCTTCCAAAACACTTGCCTCTCATGATCTTTCTTCTCATGCCCAGGTGTATATGCATCAATAATCACCCATCTCTCTCCATCCACTTTCAGTTTTACCCATATCAATCTAGAATTTACTTTCTTACACTTTATCACATACTCCCACCACCCCTGTTTCAGGAGTGTTGCTACTCCTTCCCTTGCTCTTGTCCTCTCACTAACCCCTGACTTTACTACCAAGACATTCCCAAACCACTCTTCCCCTTTACCATTGAGCTTCGTTTCACTCTAAGCCAAAACATCCAGGTTCCTTTCCTCAAACATACTACCTATCTCTCCTTTTTTCTCATCTTGGTTACATCCACACACACTTAGACTCCCCAATCTGAGCCTTCGAGGAGGATGTGCACTCCCCGCGTGACTCTCTGTTCCCCCTTTTAGAAAGTCAAAATACAAGGAGGGGAGGGTTTCCAGCCCCCCGCTCCCGTCCCCTTTAGTCGCCTTCTACGACAAGTGAGGACTGCGTGGGAAGTATTCTTTCTCCCCTATTCCCAGGGATATATATGGGGGGAAGGGTCCTCATGCCCCACACAACTATAGGACGCGTTCGACTTATGTCGTTAATGGAGCTGAGGGAATAAGGGATTGAAGCGCGTTACTGTTTAGTATATAAAACCACATCTGCAGACCCAACGCCTCACTGTGCATTTCTGTCCTCGGGTCTGTGTGATGTGTTGCGCTATATCGTTTTTCTTTTGCTGATTAGAAGCAACATCTTCCTGCTGGGATTTCAGGGTGAGCTAAGAGTCTGTGTCTTTCATTTACATCTGACGATAAGTACTCTGTTGTGACGCGGTTGATTATTGTATTATGGTGATGACTCTGGCGTTGTTCATCACTACAAAGTTTCGAGAAGGATTGAGACATCTCATCTTTGGTCTGAGTAGAGACGGTAGATGTTTATCGACCTCACGGAGTTTTCTGTGCTTGATGTTTAACATTCTCGATACACACTTCATTATCCAATATATGTTCATTATTTACGATAAATCTACATATTCTGTGGGTGGATACACGTCAGTGATTCTTGCTTCTGTCATCTATGTTTACAATGTTGTCTCTAGGTCGTAAAATCTCTCTCTCTCTCTCTGTATATACATATATATATATATATATATATATATGAGATGTTTGAGGACAATGTGTGGTGTGAGGTGGTTTGATCGAGTGAGTAACGTAAGGGTAAGAGAGATGTGTGGAAATAAAAAGAGCGTGGTTGAGAGAGCAGAAGAGGGTGTTTTGAAGTGGTTTGGGCACATGGAGAGGATGAGTGAGGAAAGATTGACCAAGAGGATATATGTGTCGGAGGTGGAGGGAACAAGGAGAAGAGGGAGACCAAATTGGAGGTGGAAAGATGGAGTGAAAAAGATTTTGTGTGATCGGGGCCTGAACATGCAGGAGGGTGAAAGGAGGGCAAGCAATAGAGTGAATTGGAGCGATGTGGTATACCGGGGTTGACGTGCTGTCAGTGGATTGAAGCAGGGCATGTGAAGCGTCTGGGGTAAACCATGGAAAGCTGTGTAGGTATGTATATTTGCGTGTGTGGACGTATGTATATACATGTGTATGGGGGTGGGTTGGGCCATTTCTTTCGTCTGTTTCCTTGCGCTACCTCGCAAACGCGGGAGACAGCGACAAAGTATAATAAAAATAATAATAATATATAAATATATATATATATATATATATATATATATATATATATATATATATATATATATATATATATATATATATATATATATATAGTGGCGTACAACGTCCTATGACGCGTCTGGTCGAAGCTGTACCGAACCCTGTCTCGACAGGCAGAGATTGACCCTGGAATACGACTGGTCGAAACTGTATCGAACGTTTTATCTCGAAAAGCAGGGACAGAGAGCCTGGGACGCATCTGTTCGGAAGTATATCAAACCCTTTCGTCTCGAACAGGCGGAAGCAGAGCCAGAGACATCTGTTCGAATCTGTACCGAACACCTTTTGTCTCAGCTTTATACAGTATTTTAAGAACTACATCAGTAAACCTAATTATGCTTAATGATTCTATTAATCATTTAAGGTTAACCGTACAGCTCATGGTCGTTGCTTTTGCCTTAATAACCCTGGGTGTTCGTTCCACATCCACTTCTTATGTGCTCTGCTGGCTTGTGAGCTGTTGAGATGCGCCCCTTATCTACTAGGCATCATCACATGCTTGTCTTGCTAGAAGTCATTAGAAAAATCTCACCAACAGGATGTGTAACGCTGTAATACATACATACATACATAATACATACATACATAATACATACATACATATGGACAGTAGTACAGTGTACTGGACAAGTTAGGGACGAGATAGGGGTAATTTGAGGCTCACTGTATTCGGTACATGGACGAAATGCATATTACATATTTGGTCAGCATATATCTGTATGGAGATTAAAGCAAAAGCCTAGTTACAGAGGTGGGTTGGATGCCCCTTGTATTCAGCGTAGAGCCATAGATTATTATACTGTCAGCACATACGTGCATGGAGGTTGAAATGGAGAGTTTTATTTTTTATATTGTACACTAGCAGCTCGCCGAATTCTTGTGCTGATCGTCCGTCCCAACAAACCCCGCCGTATTTTGCTAACCAGAGAACAGGAACATTGTGGGAGGATTGGAAAAGAATAAGTGAAATGAAATATCTGCAGAAATTTGATAGCATTTGAAAAACCGTAAAAATACCTTAGTTACTCATTTAAATTTGCCATTTTCTGATACGCTGACATAAAAGAAAACGTATAGTTTTTAGGGATAACTTTAGTAAGTTAATGGCTTAAGTTATTTTTCTTATCTTGCTCGTCCATTACTTGGGGATGATGACCTTTGATCTTTTTTGCATATCACAGTCTGTTTTTTTAACTATTCCATGCATTATTCAGTCCTTATATGTCTTTCTTGGATGACTCCCAGGTTCATCTTCGCTGCTGCATCTTTCTAAGCGTGACTTGCTGCAGGAGGCGAGAATCTGATAACATATCCTGTATACCTAAAATGAGATTTGATCATTATCTTTTTCGTCTCAATATTGGTAGTGTTGGAGTATTCTAGTGTTTGTCACTCTTTCTGAGCAGTAAATGGTCACAAATGAATTAATAGATAATCAGAGTGATAAAGAAATAAATTGAGTTTTCTGAAAGGGTTGCATTTTGAAGATAGAGTTTACTAGATTATTTCTCCTTGGCGTACGTAGGTATGGCTATATCCCCGGCGTCAACATGGCCTCGAGGGTCGGTCGTGACGTTACTGGGAGCAGCAGATGAGGTCGTCATCGTCCGGGGAGATGACTAAGTCACGCCTTGGGAGGGATGCGAACTGAAGACACAGTCTACCAGTGAGCAAGACGTGGAACGTGATATAAGAGTCTTGTGTATAAGGCTGCGATGCGCTCTGATTGGTTAGGTTAGGTTATTATGTCAAGTTATGCAATATTTTGGGTACTTGTTGTTATGCAAGATTTCTTTTCATGTGTTTTATTCAATTTTATTCATTTTTTTTTTTTTTTTTTTGCATAAAGCAGGAACTCATTTTTTTTTTTTTTGTTTTTTGAAGGGGGGGGGGGATGATTTTGTGTTCTTGTTCCGTGTTTCTGGTGTGTTACTCTGCCTGATAATGTAGTTTAGATCACTTGACACACATATATATACTGGTGTCCCCAGCCACAACACCACAGAAACAACAGGTGATGATTAATGATATGCAGATGTAAACTTTCTCAATCCACAGTGATTAGGTTTAGATTAATTTGTATCTGAATTATCAAGGAAATGTTTAGTCGTTCTTTCACGAATCAGGGAATCAATATAAGTGAGAATTACGTTTCATATTGAAACTAGTTCTCTTATTAATGATGAATATCTTTCACTACCAGTGTTATGAAATCTTTCAAAAAAAAAAAAAAACTTTTAATTAGATATCATTATTCATCGTTCTCTAACTGGTGGTGTTTGATATCACGTATCAATAAAAGGGTCACTGAGAATTAATTCTACGTCATCAGATTTAAGCTTCATGTAGATACTTTCGGGAATTTCTCTGTACCCAAACCACTTCAGAACCACTGAACCATTTTCATAAAGTAGGTTAAAAAAAAAAAAGGGTATTATGATTTCCTTTGCACCTGCTACTTATAATCTGTTTTTGTTTGACATTAAATTTCTTCAGGAAAGGAGATTTATCTTTTTCTTTTCGTTGTTTGAAAGCAAAAAAAATCTCAGAATGAATCATTTGCTTCAGGCTTCGAAACTCATGAAACGTGAGGTTCGCATTTGTGAGTGAACTGAATGAAGCAAAGACAAAGAACAAAAAAGGGGAGTTTATTTGTACGTGTTTGTTTGTGTGTGCGGAAAAAAGGGTCCGGTATTTTTAAGTGTGAACTCCGAGTTTTTTTTACTCACACAGACCAAAAGAAGGCTAATGATACACCATTTTCTAAAAACATGAGAAGATATTTTATTTACTTACAATTATACAGACGTTAGATTACTTCTTTGTAAATGACTAAATGCCAACAGTAAGTACATATTCTGTCTTTCTTGTCATTGGGCGAGCAGGCAGCCTAGCCAGGGGGGGATAGGAGGCTAGGGCAGGCATGTGCCAGGCTGAGAAGTGTGGGAGATTACGGGGACGTGATCTGCTGGGGAGATGGGGAGGGTAGTGGTGGTTGTGCCAGACGTGGGGAGCGTGCTGAAGGGGAATTGGGTTGTGCCAGATTGAGGATGGGGATGGTCGTGCATGGTTGGGGATGGGGAGGAATGGTCGTCCCAGGTAGGGGAATAGAACAATGGGGAAGGGTTGGTCTTTGCGGGTTCGTGGTTCTCTCAGGCGAGGGTGGGTGAGGCCCCTTGGTGGGGTGGACTGAAAGACCAGGAGGTCACCCTGGGTCTTCTGCATGACACCATGACACCTCTGCATGGTTCGTCTGTGCACCATAGGATGTTCTGGTCGTGCCATTTACTCAGGCATGACACTGAGGACCTATTTTCTCCATTGCCTTATACCACAGGGGGGCGGCGTCTTCCCTGTCCCACACAGGAACTTTTTGGAATGGCTTTAAGGGAATGTCTGAGACTTCCTACATATGAACCCCTTTGGCTCGTGGTGGTGTTGGAGGTGATGCAACCTAAAGAACTAACAGTAACCTCATCCATTACGTTGACGTCAGTATAAGGGATAACCTGGACCTAAAAAAAAAGCAATACAGAACATCATATCAACATAGGTTGGTATTCCTTCTAAGGGGTGACTGCTCAAGTCTAACCTTCCCTTCATTCTGTCTCTCAGTAATGTGTACTGTCTCATTGGATTGAACCTCCTAAACGACCTTATATCATTAAGTGTGTCTCTCTCTCCCCAGCCTGGACACAGGACATACATCATCTTTGGTAGTTCTAGCTGTTCCAAGGGTTTTTTTTTTTTCTTATTTTTTGAGTTTTTTTTTTTTACATATTTTCTCAACGTCTTATTTACAATAGCATGTTTTCCACATAACCATTTTCTTGCCTTCGGTAGTTTAGTACTACTGACTGTGTGAAACAATTGGAGGGGAGGGGAGTGTAAGGAGGGGCGTTGTTGATTGTGGGGTTATGGGGGAGGAGGAAGATAATACAACAAAAATACATCGTCACTACATCACTAAAGCATAAGGAACTACAAGATGAGGCTCCTCCCTACATCATTAAACATCATGACTCGGTGAAGGAGTGGGACACTGGGGGCCACTTGAAGAAAACTCATCACAGTCAGGAAATTCAACACGAGCGTCGAAGATAGATAGATGGATAGATAGATACAGAGAGAGAGAGAGAGAGAGAGAGAGAGAGAGAGAGAGAGAGAGAGAGAGAGAGAGAGAGAGAGAGAGAGAGAGAGAGGACTTCGCTCTTGTTTAAAAGACATTCCCGTCTCCTTCTTTAGAAAAAAAAAAAAGATGACTTTATCACAATATTTTTCTGTCGAAGGTACACACAATCCTTAAATTCCAGAAGTGATTATTGACTCATGCGTGATGCAGGTCCACAGTCAATAATAACTCTTTGGCATTGGACAACAAAAAAAAAGAGAATAAAAAGTATTTACAAAACTTGAGCCGAAAGAAGAGAAAAAAAATATATATATTTGAAACCTTTTCTTTCACAAAGATGCTGAACGTAGGGACCAGCAAGTCTCAGCCTTTATTTTAAGAGTTAACACACTCCATCTCAACTGCCAAGATCAAGAGTTTACATTTTCTACACAAACTGACAGAGTCTTAGATAACATGGAGATTTGTGTGGGCTTTCCTGAAGCTTCAGTAAACTGTTGATGGCCACAATACTGGGAGGGAGCAGAGTCGCCAGGAGCAACACAATATTCATTCGTAGCCATTGGTCCCGACTGGAGAAATGCTTTGGCCATTGACAGATCTTGCTCTCCAGACTTGCAATCTTTCCATGTTATTGCAGGACAACAGAGTCCTGATAAGGATTAACACACGGTGATACATTGGCAGTAATGAGACGTAAAATCCTCTTCCCAAATGATCCGTCGAGACAGACCAACTCAAAACACTTGAAAGAAAGCTGGTCTTCGGAAGGTCCAGCACAGGAGGTGGCTCTGCTTCGGTAGGCCAGGTGGGAGACCTGGTGTTTACATGTAGTGCTACAGGCTCCCAGCTCTGCCAGGGACGTCATCCCTGGCTAGCGTCCCACCACCGTCCCACTCGAGGAGGAACCAAGAGCCGAAAGTGAGGAGAAGGAAGGAGGAGGAGGAGGAGTTTGTCTGCGCGGGTGTACATAGCTACAGACGCTTCCCCTCCTCCTCCTTCACCTCATCATCATCATCATTATCATCATCATCATAAAGGCACAGTGTGAACGCCTGACCACACCATCATCATCAACAACATCATCACTATCATCTCCGTGTATGACGTAATATGTACAAGGATATATATTCATCACAAATATATAAAAGAAGAAACTCTCTGATAAGCCATGTTGAGAGACGAGACTCTAATTCCTATGGCCGAATACAACAGTACGAGGTTGAAACACTTGGTGAATCTCAGAGGACGGATTGTGTAAGTGCAGAGATATATTCAATTCCTTTTTTTTTTCTTTAAAGTTGTATGAAGCCTATTACCTCCCTTCACTGAGTGCTAATGTTTTGTTTTTTTTTGTCTTTTTTTATTGTATTTTTAGTTATTTTGTCATCATCTGGACGGCACAGTGCCACAAAACACAAAATATTTTTCGACACTTAGAAATCGTTTTTTTTTTTTTACTTAAGGAAGAACATTAAGCTAATTCATAACGCCTGACTGCCACAATATTAAGTTTACACTGATAAATAAGACTGACTTAAATTTACTTTGGTATGATGCTAAGTGACTAGTCCCTAAATGCATGGCGACGATCTGAGAAGTGAGCCACATTCACCCCGTGTTGTAGGCTGTCCTGTGGGCCACGTCCTGGGCCAGGTGTTGTAGGGCGTCCCGTGGGCTACCTCCTGGGCCAGGTGTTGTAGGGCGTCCCGTGGGCCACCTCCTGGGCCAGTTGATGTAGGGCGTCCAGTGGGCCACGTCCTGGGCCAGGTGATGTAGGGCGTCCTATGGGCCACCTCCTGGGCCAGTTGATGTAGGGCGTCCAGTGGGCCACGTCCTGGGCCAGGTGATGTAGGGCGTCCTGTGGGCCGCGTCCTGAGCCAGGTGTTGTAGGGCGTCCAGTGGACCACGTCCTGGGCCAGGTGTTGTAGGGCGTCCTGTGGGCCACGTCCTGGGCCATGTGTTGCGTGGGGATGTGCCACGGGCCAACGCGGGGTCTGGAACTGTGTGTAAACAGCGGAGACCACGAACCGCTGGCCCTCTCAACGTAGCGAGAGACATACACAGGGGAGGGAGGAGCAGCATCTCACGTCGAACTTTTCCACAGATCACTTGGTGAATTCCTCACTGAGGGGCCAGTTTCTGCCCTCTGAGCTTCCGGATTAATACTGTATAAGTGTGCACCTTGAGGCTGACCGAAGCCCTGACTATGAAGCCGTGAGTGACTCCTCCATGCTGACTGTGTGACTTGAGTGAACCATGACTTACGGGACGTGGAATCTTTTTTTTTTCTTTGAGTCTGCGACGGTCTGAGTGAGGTGTCGTGTGTGTGTGTGTCCCAGCAGTAGTTCATGATGACCGTGGCTGTTGGCCTCGCCAGGCTGTAGATGTCTGGCTGTCTGTACGTCTTGAGTACATGACCATTTTTTTTCTCACTCGGGTACGATATCTTTCGATATGTGAGTGGCTCATCATCACGTCGACTGTCTCTGTAGAAATTGATTTGTTGATCGTCAAGGTGTTCCCCATGACTTTGCCTTGTTCCTCCTGTCTTTCCATGAGAGTCAGCCTCATGAAATCATCTCTTGAACCGAGAGAAAGAGAGAGAGAGAGAGAGAGAGAGAGACGAGGACTAAAATTCCTGCTTGTCTCAGACAAGACACATCTTAGACCTCAAATGTCGACTTCACAGGAAGAAGCGAAAGAGCAGCATAGAAATCGACGGCAGACGGATATCTCTGTAAATGTCTTGGCCAGTTCCCTTCTTTCACAGCCAGGAGCGTCACAAGTTCCCACTTGGCGTCACACAGTCCCGTCACATCGAGGCTTTTTCCTTGGCGTCTGGTCATGAGTCCTCAAGGTAGTCAGGTCACTTGCAGGTGTGACTTGTACACATCA